>NW_007726200.1:578153-619482 GCF_000696425.1 Galeopterus variegatus
GGGGACCGGCAACGGGATCGCAAGCCTCGGTGTTGCTCCCGCGCCTCGCTCAGCCAGTGAGCGGGAGCCGGTCTGTATGTGGGATCCGAACCCTCGGATGGGAGCGCCGCCGCGCTTCCCAAGCGGCACACTATCCAGTGCGCCACCGGGCCGGCCCATCTTTCAAAAGTTTATGAGTATGCTTAATGGATTATGAGTTCATCTGTGCTGACTTTCTCACCCTTTTTCTGAGTTAGTCCCAGGCAGCCCTACTTTGTTATTTTTAGTATAAATATACAGCACTATGCTTAAGAACCTGGGCTTTGAATCAGATAGATGGGGGGGCCTAGTTTTATTATGTTGCCTTGGACATTTTTTCTTAGTTTTAGTTTGTTCATCTGTAAAGTGGAGATTACAGTTAACCTCATGGAATTGTAATGCTTAAATGAAATAGGTAGGTATTTTTCCTGAGTGCCTCTTCTCATGCTAGTCCTTGATGGCACATGATAAGCAATCGGTAGTTTAATTATTTTTAAAGTTTTGTATACCAGGAACACCTTACACAGCAACATCAACACATTCTGTGTAATTGATATAAAATAGAGTATAAATATAGATAGAAATGGCAGCATTGAACATAAATGGGAAAGAATGAGAAAAAGTTGTTTTAAATGGCAAAACTTATTAAGTTTGGTTCCTGCCTTCTAGCTTACATTCTAAGGGGACAAGATGAATGAAATTATAATTCATGCATGTATACTTTATTATTGATATTGATTTTCATAAATGTACACATACACATTTACATATGATCAGTTCTCTTGCTTCTCTTTACATCCACAGTCCCCTCCTTCAGGTATTGTTCTCCTGGGTTTCTGTAATAGTCACCTTAACTTGTCTTTCTAGCTCCCCTACCTCCATACCTAGGTCCATGCTACAAGTGAGTTAGCTAGCTTCCCTCCCCTCCCCTCCCCTTCCTTTCCCCTTTTCCCCTTCCCTTCCCTACCCTTTCCCTTTATACATAACTAATATACAATAAAATTCAAAGATATTTTAATTCTATGACTTATGACAATTGTATACACTCTTGGAAACACCACCCAATGTAAGATACAGAACATTTCTATCACTTCAGAGAGTTCTTTTGTGCTTTTTCCGGTTTCCCTCCCTACTAGGCAACCATTATCTGATTTTAATAATTTATGATTAGTTTTGCCTTGGACCTAATATGTGGAATTACACAATTTGTATTGTTTTGTGTCAGCTAGCTTGCTAATCATGCTCCTCAATGCCCAACACCTGTTCAAAATACTCAATGACTTCATTGCTTTCTGAACTAAATATAAACTGTTTGCCTGGGTGTGCAGCTAGCCACCATATGGTCCCAACTTTCCTCTCCTGGCTTAACTCCCTCTGCTCCTGTGTATATGCACTGCGGCCAAACCGAGATTATTTGCTTTTTCCTGAGTGCCTCTTCTCATGCAAGACCTTATATTTTGACCTGCCCCTATTTCCAGCTATTCCAATCTTTACCACTCTTTTACTCTTTGATGTTCATCACAAGTTACTTGTGAATTTTCCTGGTTCACCTAATAAATTTGCAGCCTCTTTTTTGAACCTTCATCCTGTAATCATCATAGACTCCTCTTTTCTACACAGAACTATGATTCTCAACTCCTTTTCCAACATTATCCTTCCTCTACACTCTTCCCTCTAGTCACTGCCCCCCACCAAAAAACATCCTGCATTTTTAACTACTTTGTTGCCTTTATAATGGAGGGCACATGGATGGATCTTGGATTATATGCACTGGAGTCTGACTTATGGGCTGGAATCATTCTACTAGCTGCACAACCTTGAGTAGATTATTTAACTTCTCTGAACTTCAGTTTCTTCCTCTGTAAAAGGGGGGAACAAATAATACTATGTCATGGGGTTTTGTGAGTTTTAAATGTCTTAAAATGTTTATTACCTAGTAAAGGGTCAATGAATATTACCTATTATTAGGTATTATTATATTGGTCATTTATGTTATTGCCTTATCCTTCCAAATACATTGTATTTTCCCTAGTAGTAGTATTTGCTTATTTTGGTATCTGCAAAACTAAATATTACATACCGTATGTACTCATAAGTGGGAGCTAAGAGATAAAGAAGAAAGGAAAGAAAAGACCACAGTGGTGCGTTGGACTTGCAGAGGAAGAGAACATACCTATGGATACAAGTGGAGTGGGGAAAGGTGGATGGGGAGGGAGGTTGAGGATAATCAAGGGGATAATTGGGTGCGGGACATGGGGCATAATCACAATTTGTGGTAATGGACATGCTGCCAGTATGGATCTGGCCATCACATCTTAGACATGAGTGGTGACCATCTGCTTTGTACCACATAAATATTCATAACCGATAAAAACAACAAAACAACAACAACAAAAAAAAAGTAATTTGTTCATTTAATAGTTGGCTATATGGAAGTCCATGATGCATTGGGGAGTAAAGATTTATTTAAAGGCAGAATATCTGTGGTTCTAGGTTTTATGCTCATTGCTCCTAACACCGTACTTAGTGTTATTTCATCTCTCAGGGTATCTTATATATTAAAGTAAATACAATAATAATATCATTATTCTTCTCTATTTAGGAAGATGTCTGAAAATGTGGATGGGATTCATACCTTTGTAATAGTATCATATTTTAACTTATCTCAAGATCGATATTTAAGGAGAACCTTTCTAAATACAAGTAATCACTCCTTGGTTTATCTGGTTTATGTTTGTATTTTTGCTTATTAGATTTTCTTAAAGTCATGCATATTTGTACTTGTTTTTTTAAAGCTTTACGATACTTTAAATATAGATGATGTAGCATGTTTTGCATTGTTTAATCTCAATTTAGATTAAGTGGCATTTTCTTCTCCAAGGAATTTGATAAACTGCTCTTGATTTTTAATTGGGATGGGCAGAGTTATCGCTATATAAGGAGGAAAATAAAACACCTATAAGTTTACTTTTTGGTTTGTTTCTTTTAGGATTTATACTAGCATGCATCAGAAACGTTTCTGTTTGGCTGTGTAAGGGGGGACACGCAGCAGCCTTTCCATTATTTGTGCATATTATGAAAAACTTTTACTGTGGTGTTGGAGCATGCCTAGTTTCCCTTCAGGCTTTCACTAGGCAAAGACATTCTGTGTTTGCATTTGATTCCATGCAGAGAGGATTGGCGAGCTGGGCTTTTCTTAAATATAAAATACACAGGTCCCTGAGTCCTTGGGTCACCTGCTGGGGGGGGGGGGCCGGGAATCATCAGCCCACACCTGACTATAGTCTGTTTGTTTTTAATATTAAATTGACCTTTACCAGCCTCTTTTGTTGAGGAAGTTGGGAGTCTGAGTAACACCAGCTGTGTGTGCTGTCAGACTGCAACAAACAATAACTCAGGGATGCAGAGTATGTCTTGCATTTGTTTCCTGAAATTGTGCATTGATTTCTTTTGTCAGTAGACTGTTTCGAATGAATGAAAACAACATTTTCTATTTTTAGTTTTTTTTGAGGGGGCAAACTTCTTTAAAAAGCAAATAATTCATCTGCAAATTCAAATTTTATTTCACACATGTAATTTGCTTAAAGTAAAATACATGCATATATAGTAAAATTTTTCACTGAGTCAGTTTCATAGTTGTCAGACCCTTTATCTTCAAAGCAACTTAATTATTTAAAGGTTTTTTTTTTTTAGGCTTTTTCATTTTTAACAAGGAAACTATTTCCATTCTAACCATTGCTGCCAGCATGAGGATTTTTTTAAATGAATATTTTCAAAAGATTTTCTCTACGTGATATTTTTAAATAGATAAAATTGAATTATGTTTATACAGTTAATTTCTACTTTTCTTTGACATTGAATGTACTCTAATTTGTAGCCTCAAAAAGTTAGGGTTAGTCCTGTTTATTATTATTTTTTTTCCTTTTTGTCTTCTTTCGTGGCCGGCAACGGACCGCAACCCTCAGTGTCACGCCCGCACCGGACTGGGACCGGCCACGGGATCGCAACCCTCGGTGTTGCTCCCGCCCCTCGCTCAGCCAGTGAGCGGCCAGTCTGCATGTGGGATCTGACCCCTCGGCGGGAGTGCCACTGCGCTTCCCAAGCGGCGCACTATAGCAGTGCGCCACCGGGCCGGCCCTGTTTGTTTGTTTTCTGAATGAGTAAATTCTTTGTAGAACAGTCCCAAAGAATTGTTTAGTACAGGATCTAATATAAATCAATAAATATTTGCTGCTAATTAATAAAAACAATCAGATGATTAGAAATTATTGAGAAATATATAGCTTAGTACTTATTTTGTAACTCATTCTGGAGGTTTCCTACTATATTAGAATTGTAAGCCTGAGACACTGGTTTTTCTTTTTCTAACCTGGAGTACATTTGTGGAGGTCCCAGGCTGATAAGTAAAATAGTTACTTGCTTTTTAATAAATCTCCCTGGGAATTGTTTATTACTGTTTGAGAAGCTCATTCCACATGTTAACACTTGACTTCCCTGTGTTTTATTAGAACTCCTTTCTCCTGAAGCACTACAATTTCTATTTTGCCTTTCATGCAGTTGAACTACCTCCCTAACAATGTCCACTCCCCTGCAGGCAATCAAGTCACTGCTGCAAATGACTGTATGTCAGCCTAAATAATGTAGAATTTTTCATTTTGTTGTCTGTTTTATGCGAGGCCCCCAAAGCAACATGTCTAGAATAAGACATAGCACAACCTTTATCAGTGGAATTGGTTAATCTAGACAGGAAATTACTGGGTATTTGACTCATTTAGCCCATTGGACTTTTATTTGCTTTTGAGAGTTGATAGTAGGAATAAGGCTGAGTACCATCTGTGCTAGGCTCTGTACTGTTTGTTTTCTATCCAGCCACTGTGCAAATGAGACACGATCATTAAAGCTGCCTTCTCAGAAAACCTTGTTGAACAAGGAAAGGAAACAGGAGCAGGAGCATTTAGGTGGCAGTTGTCTTTCTCTGGGGCAACCGTATTCATATATTTGGGTTTCACTGCCCATTTTGTGTTTTGAAATAGTAGTTGTGTAATAATAGAATTCCCTGCACTTGGTGGATAAGCTCCAATTGCTTGAATCTCCCAGTTCAAACCCAGTTTCAGATCCTTTTGTAGGGGCATGAGGAGGTGTAATAACAGCATCAGGTTTTTTGTTGTTGTTGTTTTTTTCCATCATTTTAGCCTAAATGCCTGTTTTATGCTCTTATACATTCCAGCAGGTTTCTTCATAATAAGTTTCCTTCTTTTAATCCAATTTAAACGGTGTTGGTTGAACCCAGCATTCTGGCTCTAGGAATGCAGGCAATACAAATGGAGAGAGCAGCTCTGTCCTGAACAGCTGCCATGGAAGTTGCCTGGGCAGCCAGAGCAATTGCCTGTGCCAGGTTTTGTGAAGCAGCCCTCCCCCTAGATGTTGGTGATTAGGAGAATTGGCATTTGGGGTAAGGTCCTGTGACCTTGCATTTTGTATGAAAATATGCAGCGTTGTTTTTATGTTATGCCTTTAATGCACAGTCCTACCACAAAAGCTTCCTGAGGAGAGCCAATTTCAAATTGAAGAGGAAAAGATTTTGTGATTGCCATTTAATCTGAGAAGGCACTCAAATGTAGTAGATGAGAATGAGGTACAAAACAGATGAGCCAATGGCAAAAAGTGATCCAAAAAGGTTACCCCTAGCCTTCAAACACCACCTCTGGTAACCTGAGTAACAGGTAGATATTTTTTTTCAAATCAAGGTAATTGAGTGCTGTGATCTTTTCAAATTCTTCTATTGTGGATGGTGGGAATATATGATTTTATTCAGTTTTTATGAAACTGTTAAAATTATCCATTGTATATCAGCACACTGTGTTGCACTTAAGTTTTTTTCCCTATTGTTTTTAGGTTACCCAAGGGCTTTTACTGCTAGTCTATGCTTCTGAATATGTGAGGAGGGATCAAATGAGACTTTTAATTATATGGCAAATAAAATCATCTTGAATTTCATGAAATTATTTCTGGATAGGATTAAATCCAATATCTGACGTTATGGTTTAGCTCATTACTTCCCATCATTTGAGCTGTCTACTCAACGGCAAATGAATGCTTTGGGAAATAATTTACTGCAGTAGGCTTCTGGGGGATATTAGTATTAGTCTATATAGGTGCGAGAGCTATGTTAGAAAAATCTACAGTGAAGTAGTTGTTTCAGATAATTGTGCATAGTGTATGAAGATGTTGAGGGTAGATTTCTTGATATAAGCTCTCAGTGTTCTTTAAAGGAATTCAATGGGAGGAATGGGCTGGGCTTTTCATTACTATAACTTTAAATGAAAAATATCTGATGATAGATGCTGATACTAAAAGAACGGTCTAATGTGATAACTTTCCAGAGGATAATTTTCTGTAATTTACTTGGAATTTCTTCATTCCTAATGATTATTTCTAAGCTAATTGGAAGAGAGTCCCAGTGCACTAACTAAAGGGGTCTACAGCCAATGGTAGTTTGACAGTTCCTACTGCTGAGAAAGGCTTTTTCATTGTTGGTTCCTGCATTAACCTGTGCAAGCCAGTTTTAGTCTTTCTTATAAATACTGTTTTTTCCCTATTGATATTGAGTGACACCTAATGACATTTTCATTTCTCAAGGCTAGGAGGAGTGCTATTTTTTAGAACATAAAAACATTTTTATCTTCTTAGTGTACATCTAAAGTAATGTGTTGTTTCCTTTAACACATTAGCGTTCCTTTTCATTGTAGAAATACAAATTAAACAATATAAATAATGAAAAAGGAAGGGAGAAAGAAAAAAAAAAAAAAGGCCTTGACCTTTGGAGCCCAGTAGACTTGGGATTGAATCTTGGTTCTGCCCTTTGCTGGGCTAGTGATCTTTAGCAAATTTATAATCTTTCAGTTGAGGACAATATCCAGCGCATAACATGGCTGAAAGGGTTAATGAGATAGTGTATATGAATGCCTTAGCACTGTGCTCCACATATAGTAAGTGTTGAATGCACTTATATATAAGTTATATAAGTCTAAATATGAATAAACATGTATTGAGCTCTTGGAAGGCAATGTACTAAGGGATTTATACTCTGTATAGATATATAGATATATGTAAAGGTGTGTGTGTATTTAACATCTAGTGAACATCTCTATCTCTGTCTTTAAAGCAGTGTTCCTTGCCCAAGAAATGAGAAATGTTATGGTTATTAATAACATCCAAGTCCTCCTACTCAGTGATAACGTCTCTTAATATGTCCTACAGTCTTTGAGTGATTTGTGTAAAAGGATATCATTTTGAATATACTGCTTTGCAATCTGCTTTTTTTCCCTTTAACAATATTTTATAAATATTTTGCCACAATACTGAATTCAACAGCCACAGAGTATTCTGATGTAGGTTGGAACATATATACATGTAATTTTTTTTAGCTAATTCTTTACTAATGATTATTTAAGTGTATCTGTAAAAATTTTTTCTCTATCAATAGATGTGGCAAACACTCTCGTGGTTAAATCTTTACACATAGCTATGCTTTTTTCCTTAGGATAAATTCCAAGAAGTAGAATTAGAGGACAAAAAGCATGCAAAAATTTAAAATGCTTGTTTCCTATTACCAGATTATGCTGGGACCTTGTATTTCTTTGGTTTATATTTCAAAATATCTTTGTGTAACATCATAATTTTAAGGACATGGAAGAATGCAGTGATATTCACTTTCTCCCTTTTGCATAGGAGAAAGTTTTTTATTTTTTAAAATTTATGGGGTTTTTTTGTGTGTGTAAAGGCAGCTGAAAATGAATTCCTCCTCCCCACACTGTACCTGAGTAGATTCCAGAGGAGTAGTTGGGACCATTGGTTAGGCTGTGACCCTGGTAAGTTTGGCTTGAACTCAGTTTGGGCCAGTTATCCCATCTCCTTTGTAATCACAAACCACACTGCTTTGCCCAGCCAATCATCTTGCAAATCTTGGACAGCTGTCCCGAGGAAAATAATCTGTTAGGGTAGCTAGAACAGCCCAAGAAGATTCATCAATAATATAAGAAATTCAGACACTGTCAGTTTCTGAGTAAGTGTATATTTAGTATACACATAGTAAGTCCCCTCTGTGGACAGCACTTTTAAACCGAGAAGGTTGCTTTGTAAGTCTCTAGGGAATGGTTGTAAGTAAACTTTATTTTAAATATTGGGGTCTTAATTTGGTGATTTAGTTCATTTCTTTACCAGTGAGTCTGGGTGTACTTGTTTGTCAGTCACTCTGGAGTGTTGATTGGTGTTAGTTCCTCTTGGGAAAAACCACTGGTAGGACAAGTTGCTGATGAATTTATGCTTTCATATTTGCATTTAAAATAGCCTATGCAATAATGTCATTGCCAAAGGGCCTAAGATTAACTGAATTCATCTAGTGTCTTGAAGAATATTCTTCTCTAATTTCATTCTATACAATATATTTCACAGAACTACATGTATACACAACATCAAACCTTATCATTAACCTTTCCTTTTTGCCTCTCTTCCCTACTCCTTTCATTATCTACCCTTTCCCTTTCCTTTCTCTGGTTTTAGTGAAAATTACCATCAGTAGACGATGCTTTCTGGAATGTTCAAGGATTTTTCTGGGGAACAGCCCTACGGCTGTTCATCTGCCTTGTGATATGAAGGCTCTGAACATGAGCAAGAAAGCCTAGATGATGTCTGTTCAAGGATATTAGCTGATTTCTATTTAAGGGATTTAGAAATGTATCATCCTACCTTGCAGGATTGAATCTTTACTGCGTGTTCATTTTTTTACACTGAGGATGACTGTAATTTTAGTAGATGAGCAAACAGATTGATTGGTTATTCATTGTGAATTCTGCTATTACTGGAGTGTTTTGTTTTTTTCCTGCAGTGAAGCCTAGAGATGTTTATGTGCCAAGGAATCATGTGACAGTCACTAAATTAGCCAGAGCTGTAAGACAGTGATATGGATACTTTGAAAGAATTAATATTAGTAAAGAATGAAGGTGTGCAAAGTGGTTGCTACTTGGAGAAATTATTTGATTAATGCTTGGTGTTAACTGGAATGTTTCCCTCTTTTTCATATGTTTTCCTATATATTATTTCTCATTGCATTATTATTTTCTGTCTACATACGTTTATTCCTGTTTTCCTAAAATAGCTATATAGGCTATTTCAATAAAGCATATTTTGCCTTGAGGAAAAATAAGAAAGTTCTTACTATGAGTTAAATATGTCCACCAAAAGTTCATGTGTTGGAAACTTGACCCCCATTGTAACAGTGTTAAGAAGGTGAGAAATCCAATTATCGTATCTGAAAGGTGAGGCCTTCATGAATGGATTGATCTGTTCATGGAGTAATGGTCATGGCTTTAATGTCTTTAAAAGGAGAGCAAGTGAGAAGATTAGCTCTCTTGTTGAGCCCATTCTTGCCATGTGACACCCTGGTTGCCACAGGACACTGTAGAGAGTTCCCACCCAGAAGAGAGTTCCTTACCTGATAAGCCCCCTGGACTGTGGACTTCCCAATTTATAAAACTGTAAGAAATAAATTTCACTTCTTTATAAATTACTCAGTTTCAGGTATTCTGTTATAAACAACAGAAATGGACTACAGTCTTTTTCCCTATACTGTATACCCATACCTGTGATAAACAGAATAATATGCTCCCCATGATGTCCATGTCCGTGTCCTAATTCCTGGAACCTGAGGATGTGTTACATTAAATGGCAAAGGGAAATTAAGGTTTAAGCCAGATGGAATTAAGTTTGCTGACAGACTGACTTTAAAATATGGAGATTATCATGGTGGGCTTAGTGTAATCACAAGAGTCCTTAAATGTGGAAGGAGGAGGCAGAATAGGTCAGAGTAATGTGATATGAGAACTCAACCTGCCTTTGCTGGCTTTGAAGATGGAGGGAGACAGCCACAAGCCAAGGAATGTGGGTGACCTTACATGACCTCCAGAAATATTTCACAAAGTAAATGCATTTATGTGTTTTCTCCTCATTTTTATTTTACATAAATGGAAGTTTACAGTACATAGTTTTATATTCCTTGAGTTTCTACTTTTTTAATCAAGTGTCTAAAAATTAGATGTATAGACTATCATTAGTTGCATTCTTTTTTTTTGGCAGCTGGCCAGTAAGGGGATCTGAACCCTTGACCTTTGTGGTATAACACTATACTCTAATCAGCTGTGTAAACTGGCCAGCTCTATTGCATTCTTTTTTAAAAACAACTTCATAGTAGTCCTTTATGTGACTATATCATAATTTATTGAAATAGTACTCTACTGATGGACATTAGGTTGTTTTCAGTTTGGGCTACTAAAATCTTTCTGAATATACACAAACATATTTGCAGCATAAATTCCCAAAAATGGTGCTGATAGATCAGTTGATGAATTTAAAATTTTGTTGAATATTACTAAATTACTCTCCAAAGAAGTCATCCAGTTTATACTATTTTATAGCCTCTGTCTGAGCTAGATTGTACCTTGAATTTTAGTTACAATGAAGTAGAAAGTGTAAGACTCTAAGGGACAGAGATTAGACAGTGTCACTCTGTCTTTATTCCCTATTAAATATACAGTAACGCCAAACATTGTTGTGTGATTGCCAGGAGGGATTCTTCAATTGTCCAGCTTATCTGGGCCTTAGAAACTGTGTGGTTCCTTCGGCAGTGATGAGAATGGACTTGGGTACTCTGCCATCTCCTGCAGCCTAGTTTCTGTGGGGTGACTGTGGAGCAAGGCCGCATGACATCAAACTTTGTCTTTTACCCTATTTGGGATACTGATGGACATAGAAACACAATATTTAGCATGATTTCTTCATATAGTTCTGTTTTGGAAACATGCAGCCTGTCTCTAGAAGGGGCACAAGACTTTGGCATATCTTGATTTTGCAATCAAATAAGATGTTAGTCTCATGAGCAGGAAAAGTCATGTAGCATTTTCAGGGTCCTTGGGTTCTCTTTTAGGACATTTTCCCCCCAAGAGTCTTCCATAAGACATTATCAGAAATAATACATGATAATACCTGCTGTACCTCACTCTCACAATGCTGTGTGTTAACAACATTTAAAAGTAACAATTCTACCACTTCCTAGCTCTGTGATGTTAGGGAGATTACTTAGCTTTCTTGCCTATAAAATGAGAATAATAGTACATAGTAAGTATGATAAATTTTTACAATTATTATTAGGCTAATCTTTGTCAACCTGATGGGTGAGAATAATATCTCATTTGGGCTTGTTTCTTTAATTACAAATGAGGTTGAACATTGTTAAATTTGCATAAAATTTTTTTATTAATGTGTGATAGCTTATTTTAAATAGGAAGATTAATCTTTTTTGTGCCATATATTTTGCAAATAAATTTTCCAGTTTGTCATTTATCTTTTTATTTATGGCATTCTTCTCTCATGCAAACATTTTTAATGTTTATGTAGTCAGATTTATAAACTTTCTGTTTATGGCTTAGTTTTGTGTCTTGCCTACAAAGACCTTTTCTTCTCCAAGATTAAAATAGTACTTTTACACTTTTCTTTCTTTCTTTTGAATCTTTGTCCTACAGTTTTTTTTCTCTTTTTAAGGGAAAATTCACACAATTAAATGTTTAAATAAGATTTGGTATAATCTATAGGGCCTTTATGGTTAACTGTATCATGTATTTTAGTATAGTGGTTCTACTCTGTATATATTCTTTCATCATGATGGTAATTAATAAATAATTCATTTTTACTTTTGAAGTTCTTAATATAACTGTTTGGGAATGGATAAGTAATGTGTTGAATCATCATTACAACACACAAAACAATTCACCTTTTTGTTTTAGATGTAACATAGTAATCCATAAAGAATTAAGTAGACATTCAAGAATGAGTTTTTACTGAATCATCACAAAACACGTGCTATTATTAGTAGTCTTTGGAACACCTTGCTGTTTTCTAGCTCTCTACTTTCTCATGTCTGATTACGGCAATTTGGAGGAGGAAAATGTATTCAGTCTTAGTAATTTTTTTATTTTAACTTAAAGCCTCCCAGTGGAGGAATAAAGAAACATAATTTATGGGCCGGCCCGGTGGCGCACTGCTATAGTGCGCCACTTGGGAAGCGCGGTGGCGCTCCCGCCGAGGGTTCGGATCCCACATGCAGACCGGCCGCTCACTGGCTGAGCGAGGGGCGGGAGCAACACCGAGGGTTGTGATCCCGTGGCCGGTCCCGGTCCAGTACGGGCGCGACACTGAAACAGCGAGGGTTGTGATCCCGTGGCCGGTCCCGGTCCAGTACGGGCGCGACACTGAAGGTTGCGATCCGTTGCCGGTCACGAAAAAAGACAAAAAGGAAAAAAAAAAAAAGAAACATAATTTATACTTTAGAGTCTTACAGTTGTTGTTTGAAATAGGTGTTGATAAAAATAATGACTAAGGAAGCAGCACTGGTATATGTTGCAGGGATGTTTGAGACTATTCCTTTTCAATTTTTCCGTTGTGCCCTAACAAAATTCTATTCTGCTATTTGAAGACGTCATATATTTGAGACATTCAATTTTCAGGTCAAGAAATATTTACTTGATTAAACACATATTACTTCCGTGATAACTGCCTCCTATTCCCAAGTCAATAAGACTTCTCAGAGGAGGTCAGGGAGTTTCCTGTATTGTTTAATCACCTTTAGTCAATTAAGGCTCGTCACGAGTGGGGTCTAAAGGGAGCCTGACCTCATCTCTCAAGATGAGGAAGTGATTGTCTACCCCATCATCATACATAGGTGTTGCTATTCATTGAAGTCCCTCAGACTATTTCATAAATGTTATTTCATTTCTTCAGATTTTATTATTAGTGCTATTAATTTTTAAGTCTGAACTTGCAAAGTAATACCACCATACCCTTGTGAGATTGCAACTAGGAATAGAAATAATACTTGCTGAGCATTACTGCCTGTTTTGCCTGATGAAGATGATATCTATGTTTCTTAACTTTCCAGCAGGTTTTCTTTAATTACATTTGCATTTCTCAGTGTTAAAGAGGTTTTGAGAGGTTAATAGAAAACCACACTCTTTTCAGGGATGGCAGCAACTCTGAAGAACAGTACTTTACAGTATTCTGCTTTTTGGACCACCCCTGCCTCTTGTCATTATTCAGTTTTCAACATATTACCTTTTCCCTTTCCTTCTTTCTCAGATGTCTTTTTTTCTTGACTTCATAAAAGAAAGGGAATTATTGCAGTTTTGTTTTATGTATTGGATGTAACATTTAATTTTAGTGAAAGGGATAGGTATGCTCAAGGGAGGTGGAAGAAAGAAAAGGGAAAGAGGAATCTTAGCTTTCTAACAAAACAAATTTGATAGTATCACTTACTTGCTGAAAAACCCAATAAAATCAGAACCATTTGAAGCTTGACATGTATCAGGTACCATCTAGGTGCTTTGTATACTTAATTATTGTAAACTGCAAAGTAGGTTTTATTATTCCATTTCACATAGGAGAAAGTGAATTCAGAACAGTTTTAAAGAAGCTTGTCTAAGGTCACACAACTGTTATCAGTGCTAAGAGTCAAACCCAGGACTGTTGCAACTTCAAAGTTAATATTTGTTCATTCACCTAGTCTTACTTCTCTAAATACCATTTATATGCAGACATATCCCAAATTTGTGTCTCTAGTCTAGACCTTTCTAATCTAGACCTATATTGTAGTCTAAACTTCTCTTCTCCAGACCTAGTCATCCAATGGTCCAGTCAACATCTCTACTTTAATGTCTCATAAATATGTCACACTGAACGTGCTCCCAAACTGGTTTCTAATGCCTCCCCCACCTACTACACGCCCAGTCCTCCCCTTCTCAGATCATGACTGCTCCATTTTTCTGGTTGCTCAGGCCAAAAGAACTTAAGGTAATCCATGACCCCTTTATTTCTTATACTCCACATACACTCTGTCCAGAAGTCTTGTTGCCTTTACCTTAAAAATATATTACCATCGCCTCCACCCCATTACTACCTTGGTCCAAGACACCATCTTCTGCCCAGATTACTACAGAAGTCTTCTAATTGGTGGCGCTGCTTTCGCCCTTGCTTCCCATCAGCCAGAGAAAGCCTTTTCAAACACTAGTTAGATCTTGTCACTGTTCTATTCAAACCCTCTAATAGCTTTCCTTCGCCCTCAGAGTTAAAGCCTTTACTCTCTGATCTTATGTTCCATTATATTTCCTCTTGCTGACCTGCTCTAGCCTTCTTGCTATCCCTTGAACACACCAGGAACACTGCTGCCTTAGGGCCTTTGCACTTCACATTCTCTCTTCCTGGAATGTTCTCTCTCTCCATATTGGCATGGCTCACTCTCTCATTTCCTTCAAGTCTTTGAGCAAATGGTACCTTCTCAATGAGGCCTACACTGACCATCCCGCTTGCTGGCACTTCTTATCTTTCTTACCCTGTTTAATTTTCCTCCATTGCCATTATCACCTTCTAATAGATTACATAATTTATTTATTAATGCATATTGTTTATCTTCCTACTTTCTACTTCCCATTCCCAACTGAAAGCTCCACAAGGGCAGAGATTTTTGTCTACCTGACTCATCCTTCTATGCCTAGCACTTATGTCAAGACCTGACACATTGTTGCTGACCAATAAAATCAATGAAATGGATACATTGATGCACAAACATGTATTAAGCTCTGTACTAAGAGTGGGGATGTAGGAACCATTCCTGCCACTCAAGGTTTTAGTTGATTTCATCCTTTTAGGATTTCTACCTTTCAGTTAAGGGTAAATCAAGTTCTAGAGAGGTTGTAATTCCCGGTAGTGAAAGGAACCAGCATGTGTCGAGCATTTTCTTTTTATCAGATGTTTCATATCAATAGGTAGAATGCATTCATTTATATGTTACAAATGACCCCGTGAGGAGTATGTTTTCTGTGTTTGGCAAATGAGGAAACTGTGGTTCAGGGAGATTTTGCACCTTGCAGGAAACCAACCTCTATATAAGTGGCATAAGGAAGAGTCAAACTCATATCTGTCAGCCAGTGCTTTTTCCACTTTGCCATGCTGCTTTTCTAACAGCTCCCTATCGTCTGTCAGTTGAGCCCCGTTTCCTTACCATGGCATATAAAACCCTTCCCAGTCTGCATTCAGCCTGTCTGGTGAGTCTTAATTTTTCTTTCTCTTCTGGGTCACTGCCAATGCCAGCTTTTCTTTAAAATCTTGCTTTTCACCTAAAAGGCCATATGCTTGCAGTTTTACACCTCTGTAAAGTGTTTTTCCTCTAACTGAAATGCCTTTTCTGCCTTGGGAATCGATGCTTGTCCTTTGAATCCCAGCTCATGTGTTACTTCCATGTAGCCTTTCTTAGCTTCTCTTGGGGAAATAGCTGGTCACTGCATGCTGTTCCCCAGAATGCCACCTATTATCCCTTGTGCTATGTTCTAGTTAGTCTACCAGGAATGGGGCTTTCTTCTATTCTTCTTTGCTTTACCAATGTCTAGGGCAGAGCCTAGAATATACCATTTACTAAGTAAATATTTCTTAGTGACTTAACGGTGATTTGAGATATAATGGGTAATGAAAACACCTGGGAATTTAGAACTGAAAAATGGAAGAATGACAGGTGTAATCTGAGAAAAGTCTAGATGTTAACTTCATAAATACTCTGGTGAAGTACTCATTTGTATGTTCATTACTATAGAGTAGTTATTATGTGCATGGACTTAATGGGTTCAAAATCCTGCCCTGCCACTTAATTCAGGTTAACTTGGCCAAATTACTCATCTCTCTGAGCCTCCTCTTATCTGTGAAATGGAGAATAATATTGGTACCTACCTAACAGGAAGATTTAGCGACAATGCATGTAAAGAAACTGCTGTATATTAAACACTAAATATATATGTATAATTACAATCATGCTTTCTGGAGGAGTAAGTATTCGTACTACATAGTCATGTATCTAAATTGCATTTAATAGATTGAACAAAATACTAAACCAGTAGCGTCAGTCATTAAAAAATGAGCAGGTCAGTTTTGTTTGCCTTGTAGGTTCATTCTTCAGAATGATTTCTGCCATTCATCTTTTTTTTTTTCTAGGTGGAGCCCCATCTGAAGTAAGTGATAAGTTGGAAATTTTAAACGTTTAAGTGAAGAGGGTTTAGAAATGATTATTATCACAGGGGAAACCATTGGAACCTGGGAATTGTGTGTTCGTAACAAGTTAATTACAGGCAGTGACAATCTTAGTGTTCTCTATGAGATGAGGTAGGGAGAGGTTTTACCAAGTAGAGCATTTGATTGCAAGAACTGAGTCTTGCCTAGAATCTGTCTGGAGGGCCCTGTAAAGTGATGTTCCTACTGATAGAATTATGTTTAGAGTCCTCTAGGAAAATTTTAGAGCCATGCAAATATGCATATCCAACTGCAATACAATTTTACATTAATTTAGTGTCTGGCAGTTTGTTCTCTGTTCATTGTCAGATAACTTTCTAGGCTAACAGCAACTAAAGGATTTGGATTAAATAGATATAATATGAAGTCTGTGACATCTGAGAGTAGGTTAGCCAGCTTAATACCAGGTGTTCGGAGGCTGGGGATGTTTTTCATGATTGTAAATCTCCGTGCCAAATTTTTGTTCTAGAAATTGACCTGAGAGGGCATGCTGAGAAATCAAATGCAGAAGTAAACAATGACTTGAGAAATCAACATAGAAGTCAGGGATTTATTTTCTGTCTTGCTCTAATTATTATATACTTCTAGAAATACTACAAATTACAGATGAAACAAAGTATTCTTCACTTCATTAAAACATACTGTGTTTAGCTGCTAGAGATACAGTAGTGAACAAGGTAGAAATGATACCGGCCCTCATGGAGCTTATAGTTTAATGGAAATATACAACACATATGTATTTACCAAATAGGGTGTGGAGGTTAAGGATAATTGGTCTATTAATACAGATAAAGTGGTCAGAGAAAGCCTTTCTGAAGACTTGAGAGTTAAGGTACAGGATTCCAGCCTTGTGAAGGGAGAGCATTTCAGGCAGGGGCTCTCAGCATGTGCAGAGGTTTTGAAGGGGAAAAGAGCCTGGCCCTTTCCCGTTCAGAAAGGAGACCAGGATGGCTGGTGAGCAATGTTAGAAAGGCAGGCAAGGGCCAAGCCAGATCATGTAGGGGCTCATATCTATGGCATAGAATCTGGGATTTATTCTGAGTGCATGGGAAGCCACTGTAACCTTTTAAAACTCAACAGGGTCAGATGTTTACATTATATGGAAAGTGGACTGGAGGGAATAGAGCAGGAATGGAATGGGAGACCAGTTAGGAGGCTCTTGTGTAAGATGAGAAGTGATGGTGGCTTGGACT
This sequence comes from Galeopterus variegatus, assembly GCF_000696425.1. Taxonomy (NCBI): domain Eukaryota; kingdom Metazoa; phylum Chordata; class Mammalia; order Dermoptera; family Cynocephalidae; genus Galeopterus; species Galeopterus variegatus. The sequence goes on from NW_007726200.1 coordinate 595,523, forward strand.
AGGGTGGTCAGGGTAGAGAGGGAGAGAAAAGGATGTGTTTGGGACATATTTGGATGATAGAACTGGCGGGACTTGTTGGATGGGGTGTGGAGAGTGAGGGAGAAAGAGAAATCAGGGATAATTTCCAAGTTCCTAGCTTGAGGAACTAGGTGGATGGGAGTGCCATTAACTGACATAGGAAATTATCTGAAGGAAGAAGAGAACATACAACAAAAGCCAAAGGAAATTAGAAGATTGGCAACCCTTAGCAGGGTCTAGCCACCCACATGTTTTTATTCCCATTCTCTTGCTTTTTATCAAAATAAAAGCTTTTCATCTGCTGCAGACTCTTTGAATACAGTGCAGTCTCTGTATCATCAGTAATTTATGCAATGTTCTCAAAAGTGTTAATGTCCAATGCCTTGTGATTCTGTTCTGGTTTCCCAGAATATTTCACAGGGCAGATATTAAAGGGGAGATTTAAAAACAAAAAACTCTCATCACTTATTGCTGTGGTGCAATTTAAAGGGCCGTAATTCGATATAGCCAGGGTCACTCTCCTTTTTGTAGGTGGTGTAATTTAACTAGAAAGGTTATCTCTCCTACAGGACCTGTTGTACCAACACCTGCACCCTATTTATAGAAAACTAAACAGACTGGTATGTTTTGCTTTCAGCTGATTTTTTTTTCCATATGCACCACTGATAAGGACTTTGGAGGTATAGCTTTGCAACCTTTGATCTGACATTAGTAGTTATGTTTTCAGGAAAGAGATTATTCTTGTCAGGTATTATTCTTTTAATAATAAATAGCTTCTTTATTATAAATGAAATACCTTCATTGTAGATGAATTGCAAAGTACAAGAAGTTAGTCAGCCAATGTAATACTAATACCAAGAAGTAATATTTTCTTCCAGTCTCTTTTTTAAAATCTAATCAGTATCATGCTTCATACTCTATCTGCAGTTTTGTATCCTCCATTTTTTCACTTAACATTCTGGTATGACTCTTTTCTATGTCTTATTAACTATTATTTAAAGACAGCATTTTAAATAGCTATATAATATTCCATGGCATGGAGTACTTAATCATTTTTCTGTTGAAAAACACTTAGGTTATTTGCTGTTCTTTGTAGAGAAATTTCAAGTTAAGGAAAAAAGCCAGGCAATTTTTACAGAACACAGTGTTTTAACAAAAGAAACTAGATATTCTACTCAAACCAAAATAATTTGTAAAAGCCACTGTCTTCTCCAAGCATCTTTAGAAGATGACTGGGGCATCAGAACCATAGCAGTAAAAATCCTAGTCTCCTGGTGAGCTGTTTCCTGGCTCTCAGCTCTTGCAGTGCTTTTTGGTGTTCTGGGAGGTGCCAGAGCTAAACATGGGCTCCTCTTGTAGTCTCTTCAGCACCATTACTTGCAGGGATCTTTTCCCTGGTCCTTTGAAGCTTGTCAGTATTTCTTTTTGTTGCTAGCACCTTTGGATATGCCTAGCAGCACTGACAAGAACTAGGGAGAGAGAGGCATAGCCTCTTACCACAGTTTTGGGCTGCCAAGTTTGCACTGCCTCCTCCTCAGCCCAGCACTCCACTCAGGTCTCAGCAGGTCACCTTCTTCTACTCATCCATCCAGTCTACAATTGTTTATTGAGAACCTTCCAAATCCAGGAAACGGCTAGATGTTGGAGATACAATGGCAAGACAGACACAACTGCTTTCATAATTTACTGTTGGTGGGAAGTAACTACATGAGAGGGAGGATAGATTGTTAGGTATGGTTTGGGAGAATGATGTACCAGAGCAGAGTTCTAGGTAGTTTGACCTTTGCTAGCTTTCTCACACACTGCATACTCTCTGTGTCTATGCAGACACACCCCTTTAGGTATAAGCTGCATCTGTTAAAACTCTGAGATGAGAGATAAAAGAACATACCCGGTGAAGCAGAGGCATTTCTTGGTAAGGTTGTGTCTCTCCACTGGCCTTTTCTGTTCTTGAAATTGTCAGGCTGGTCCTTAGATGCCGCAGTGCAAGTCTATTATAGTCCTTCAGAAATCAGGAATTGCTCTTTCCCACTGCTGTGCTTGTGACAGGATGCATGTTACATGCTAACAGTGGAGGTGGGTAGAGTTGGTTTTGTAATCTACATAGAAGGTAGCATTTATTCTTGTTTTGTTTCCCTCCTCTTCTTAAAAGGACACTATGAACCTGTAATATGAGTGAATTTTGCCGTTGTCTGGTCATGCCTTAATCGTACTTGGTGCTTTAGGTGTGGACCAGGGTAGCAGGTTGTGATTTTTTGCTTGTTTGTTTGGTAATTTGGCAAATATGTCTTCATGGGTAAGGAACAAAACAGTTTCGTCTACTAAGTTCTATGTGAGCATTCTCCCAGCACATTATTTTTTTAAAACAGCCAGTATTTCTGATGGATATTTGCTATTGAACTCTCTACTGGGCTTGTCAGGGAAATGCAGCAGACAAATAAATTTGGATTTTAGTAATACACCCATCTCGTGATATTTCTTTGCAAAGATGAAGAAGTATGGGTTAGATATAAGGAAAAGCCAACAAATTAAGAATGTTAGATAATGTATTTAGTGATGATGTGGTACAAAGAACCCCAGACATGCAATTCATTGGTTCTGAGTTAACATTTCTGCTTTACCTGTTATTAATTATATGGCCTTAGACAGTTTATTTGTAATAATTGCAATTATGTATAATAGTGATTGACATTCACCCAGTAATTGCTCAATTACTAAAAAGTAATTTGCTGCTCTAAGGATTAAATTTGAATGATTTAATCCTCTGTGAGATGTAGGTACTGTGATTATTTCCCAATCTGTATTTAAAGAAACTGAGATGCAGAGCAATTGAGTGAATAATCCCAGGTCATGCAGCTAGTCTTTGCTGGATCCAGGATTTGTGCTCAGATCGTTGTGACCAGCAGCCAATGCTCCAACCACTGTGCTGCACTTAAGCTTTCTGAGTCCCAATTTATTCAGTTGGATTGTGGGAATTTATCTGATAAAATATATCATATGCTGTTGGTGTTTATATTTGAGTAAATGCCATGGTCTCACCTTTTCTCTTACTCTTTTTTCTTTCTAGTCAAATTAGCAGCAAGACTTTTTGTTCTAGCTTAATGAGCGAGATGGGAATGTTGTGCCAGCTGAAAAAGGATTTCCTTGCATTACCGTTGAGTATATTTCTTGCTTAGAGTTGTGAAAGTTACATGGGATTAAATGAGATAAAATAGAAGAAAGTGTGAATTGGAAAGGACTTTACACATATAAGGGATTATCTTACATCAGGGTCGCACTGGGGGAGGATTCTGATGGCATATTGCAGGGTCCTAACTTTGATCCTGCCCATTTCAATGCTGTGTCGGTATCTTGAGATGAAGAAAATAAGTGCGATGCTTTTTATATATTTGTGGATGACCTAAAGCTGTAGATTTAGTTTTCATTGATTCCTCATATTTTATTTTCTCTAATGATTTGAAAGGTAGACTACTTAAAATGTAATGATTTTAAATTGTGGCCAGTTTAAAACTTTTCATAAATAGCTGTATGTCGCTATCTAATGTATCTCATTGTACTTACTTATTAGAATAAATTCTATTCATTCTTAATATGTCTGAAAGTGACTTTCTCTTGCCCATATGTATGGGGTGATAGCCGACCCAGGATAAAACTAAAACTAGACTTAAAAATTCCTTAGGTAAAGTACTGTTTCTTCTCCTAGTTTGTTTTTCAAACAGTGCTCTACATTATGTTTTGGATATAATTGATGCTCTTTCCATATTGTTAATTTGATATGAAAATTTAAAAATTAAGAACTAAGCCTTAGGGAGTTGTAAGAGCTTTGAGTAAGAGCTTTTCCTAGTAAGAGATCATTTGACTGAGTTATGTGCTAACATGTTTATGCTTGATTAGTTGGCTTTAAATACCCAAACACAATAAATAGTAGCCCAGGTGAAGACCCCTAACATTAACTAGATATTATGATATTTCAGACTCATGCTAAATTACCAGTTTGAATATAGATAGTACAAGGCACTTCTTTATTGGGACTTATTTTTCCTCTCTATAGAATACCCTTCAAAAAAGGTAGTGATGTAGTAGAAAGGGTTAAGGGACCTGCATTTTGTCACTGTGTAGTAGATGAACATGGGCCTGTCATATTAACTTTCTGGGACCAACAGTTTGTACTTTAAAGTAAGAGGGTTAAAAGTCAAGATCCTGATGCTTTCCTGTTTTTTTTTTTTTTTTTTTTTTTTTTTTTTTTTTTTTTTTTTTTTTTTTTTTTAAAGTCCTGTTAACATCTGTTAGGTCTGGCAGCTATAGTAGTTCTGTCTGAGTCAGATGTTTTGTAGAACCTCATTTAGGTTTGACTCCTCTGACTTAAGATAAAGACTGGTTTTTGTGTGGGGGCCACAGATTCCAGGATTTATATATATTATCATTAGAAAGCAAACTCATTTTTCACAAGTTTTTAAAAAATTCTTTATTATATTTGCAAATAGGTGTCAAGAATATCAAGAATATTGACGAACTTGTATGAGTGAATGGTTAGAAACACATCCACTTTTGCTTTGGGGGAACAGATTGTTCTTCAGCCAGTCAGGCTGTCTGTCTAAATAAGATAGAGGCATCAATAACTTTTTTTTTTTTGCACAAGAGCAGTTATTTCCCATAAAGTTTGCACAATGAGATTTAAAATTTTTTATTTCCCAGAAAACATAAATATTTGACTTTCTTTAGCTTCATCTGTCTTCAGAAATTAATGATCAATTTGTATAAAAAGCAGTTGATTTGGAAAACTTAAAATATGACCTATTTAATACTAGTTGTTACACATCTTTTCTATTAGTTGTTAATGGAAACCTCTTATTCATGAAGGCACATTATGCTTCTTTACTTAAACTGAATTTGCTTTGATTTTTTAGTTCATTGCAGTGAAACTGAGCATCATAATTCTTAAGAAGCCAAGTATCAGAAAATGGAAATGCTTAACAACTATACATCCTATTTTCACATCCATCCTGTGTTTTTTTTTTTTTTTTTGTCTTTTTTCCGTGTCCGGCAACGGATTGCAACCCTCAGTGTTGCCCCCGTACCGGACCGGGGACCGGCGACGGGATTGCAAGCCTCGGCGTTGCTCCCGCGCGGGAGCCGGTCTGTACGTGGGATCCGAACCCTCGGACGGGAGCGCCGCCGCGCTTCCCAAGTGGCGCACTATCCAGTGCGCCACCGGGCCGGCCCCCATCCTGTGTTTTATGAGAAATTACAATGGAGAAAACTTTTACTTAACTTTTAAGTTAATAGATTGACCATATTTATTCCACAACTGCTGTGTGATGGTATCAGAGGAAGAGCAGATATAATGTCCATGTTTGAATTGATAATTATTTAAAAGGAAAAGAGTGTTCAAGTCAAGAAATATGTCTTTGCCTGTCTAACATGCTAGAACGAACACAAATAATGGCAAAATTTTATTCATTCGTGTGTGTGTATATAATATATGTAGAATTTCTGGCATACACATGTGTGTGTGTGTGTGTGTATATATATACATGAAATTCTAACTTTAGACATATAGATCTAGACTTAATCTGGAGTTAAGAATTATGTCATCACTCAGACACTTTATTTCATGGAAGTGGTGCCTCTGATCAGAAGTACTGTGGATCTTACTCTTGATATTAAATCAAATTTTTATATACCAACTAATTGTTAGTTATATTTTAATGTATTTTTGACATTGGGCCTTAGGTTTCCACCAATCTTTAGGATTTGTTTAAGTGTTAACATTTTGTTTTGAAATATCACATCCATTTTATTAGTGTAACCAGACGACACAAGTGCAGAGAGATCTTTTAGTGTGATGGTCTGGGGATAGCCAAGCAGCCTGGACAGGGAGGATCACTAGACATAGACTTCAGGTGGGAATATAGACACTTGTTTGTCAAAGAGCAACAGCCTGTGGATAATGGCGGTCAAAACAGGCCTAAAAGCTGTGGAATCAGTTGAAGCAGGAAATGCAAAGAAGGCAAGCAGAGTATCAGGTAACTCATGACTGCAAAACCATTGTATAAGGGAAAGGTTTCTAATTATGATGCTTCCCTCTACCTCTTTAGTGATTACAGCTGAGTATGGAAAACCCTGGTATATTTGTAGCTTGAGTAGATTGTGGGTCTTTTGGTATGTTCTGAACTAAGTAAAGGCTGAGCATGGAAATAGAATTGCAGAGAAGTTGTTATACACAACAACAGTCTCAAGAAATAGGCATGAATGAAGCTTCTTTACCCTGAAAAAAAACTAAAAACAAGTATTAGAAAGCCAAAGCATTTTTTCTGTGTGTAGTGTTTTAATTTATTAATACTTTTCAAAGTTATTTTACAGATATAACACAATTTCAGTCAAAATCATTCTGGAATTTTTTTTTTGGGGGGGAAGGGGAACTTCAAAGGATAATCTAATGGAAAAATAAAATAACGTTTCCAAAAAAGAACAATGATTCTGTTCTCTCTTCTTGGCTGTAGAAGGTCACCTTGCTGTGTCTTCACATGGCTGGGAGTAGAAGGGGGGGAAGACAGAGAAAGAGAGAGAGATAGGAAGCCAGCTCTCTGTTATCTCTTCTTGTAAGGGCACTAATCCCATCATGAGAGCACCCCCTCGTGACCCCATGTAATTCTAATTGCCTCCTATAAGGCCCTATCTCCAAATACCATCATATTGGGGTTTAGGGTTTCAACATATGAATTTTGGAGGGATACAATTCAGTCCGTAGTAGATGGTACTCTTGCCAACAGGGACCCTACTTTATACTATTTCAACGGCCAAGCAAAGAGCGCCTTCTAGTTGTAGCTCATATTCTGTCATGGAGATCAATTAGTGTTTTTTGAATAAAGGTGATATAGCTTGTTAATCTTTTGCTCATTGTTATGTGAAATTCAATCACACATTCATAGTAATCTATCAAATTTATTTCAGTGACTTAGCCTTCTGTTAGAATGCTAAGCAACAATAGCAGTTTAGTTCATGTGTTTAATTATTCCTTTTCTAGAACATTTATTTAATATAAGCTATAATTTTTAGGATGCAAAAAATTTGTGAGGTCTCCTCAAAAGATGTAATTACAATAGTTTTCCATAGGTAAATTAAATTTAGGTTCTCGGTAGGAAAAAAGTGAATGTTTATGTTTATCTCCTCTGTATGTCAAATATTGATAGACTTCTATATGAAAGACAAAGGAAGAAATGGTACATCCTGAGCTTGGCTAGCATTCCTTGTGACCAACCCAGTCCGTCTATTCTGTGGCAAAATAATAGGTTAATTCTGTCACTTTAGTTAGAATTATCAGTGCCTTAATCCCCCACATAAACACTCAGATATAATGGAGCAAAATAAAATGCTGGAAACAAACAAAATGCTGGAAAGCATATTGTGATAGGGGCATTGTCCTGTGGATATAAGAATATCTCAATCAAAATCAAAGATAACTGGAAATAGAATCTTATGTATTTGCTTTTTTTGTTTATTTGCTTTTGTTTTTATATTTCACTCTGTTTTCTTTTGAAAACCTAGACTGAATTAAATTAGAAAGAGATCTGGGTGATAAGGTTCTGTTTGTAATATGACTGATGATTTTTATGTGAATTATAAAATACAGAACAGTTCCAATTCTTTTTTTGCTTAAAGCTCAGGACAAAGATAAAAAGTTTTCAGAATGATAAATTTTTTGTTTTCATTCATTTTTGTTTTGTTCAATTGACAGGTCATGGAGAAAGATTTTTATATTTCACATTTGTGTAAGATAATTCTATCTGCTGCTTTCTCAGTTTCTTTTCTCTTCCTATAGAAGCATAGTTTACCTGCTTCTTTGAAGAAAGCTGCATTTTAAAAAACACATACTAAGGGGCCGGCCCGGTGGCGCACTGAATAGTGCGCCGCTTGGGAAGCGCGGCGGCGCTCCCGCCCAAGGGTTCGGATCCCACATACAGACCGGTTCCTGCTCACTGGCTGAGCGAGGCGCGGGAGCAACACCGAAGGTTGCGATCCCGTTGCCGTCCCCGGTCCGGTACGGGGGCAACACTGAGGGTTGCGATCCGTTGCCGGACATGACAAAAGACAAAAAAACAAAAAAAACAAAAAAAACACATACTAAGTTGGAAAATACCCGTGATACTATTATTCTCCAGTATCTCTTTCACCCAGGGGACATAATTTAATGCCAGTGTGTAGCATTTATTGCAATTCCCAACAGGTATCATTTATATTAATCAGCATCAGCGTCCTTGCATAAGATCTGAAGTATAATTGGCCATCCATATCTGTGGGTTCCACATCCATGGATTCAACTTACTGCGGATTGAAAATACTCAAGGAAAAGAAAAAAAAAAAAAAAACAGGATGGTTGTGTCTATATTGAATACATACAGACTTTTTTCCTTGTCATTATTCCCTAAACAATACAATATGACAACTATTTATGTAGCATTTACATTGTATTAGGTATTATAAGTAATCTAGAGATTGTTTCAAGTATACGGGAGGATGTGTGTAGGTTATAGGCAAATACTACAGCATTTTATGTCAGGGACTTACGCATCTGTGCATTTTGGTATGGGGGGAGTGTCCTGGAACCAATCCCCTATGGATACGGAGAGACAACTGTACAATAATTTTCAAAACATTAAATCCCTATTCAGGGAAATAATTACATTTCCTCATATTTCTTCAATAATTAAATTATATCTATGACAATATAACATTTATTTAAAAGTGTTTTTGGTTTTGCTACCTTTGCTTTTTTTAATATGATATTTTATTAAATAGTAAAGAACATTATGGCTTTTTTCTTTTGAAGATAAAACATTAAAAGTTATGAGACAACACGCAAGGGAAAGGTTTTTTTTCCTTTTCATTATCCTACTCAACATACTAGTAAATAAACACATATCCTTTTGCTTTTCCTTTAATGTTTTCTTAGAAAAAATTTAAGAAGAAATGTGTTGTAACTATTATAAAAAGTCAGCAAAAACATTAATGAAATATCAAGGTAATTAAAAAATGACTTCCCTATAGGCTTCTTGTCAGGGGCTCCCAGAAAACTCTCAGAAGAGTTTTCTTTCTTCACAACTATTTAATTAACTTCAGAGAGGTCCCAAGTGTACCCTCATTACAAACATACTTCAGAAAAGGTGATGACTCAAATGTCTACAGTGGTGTATTCACTAGGAGCGAAGCCAAAATGATGTGGTTTGTAGGTGGAATATAGCTATAATTTATGAATTTCAGCAGAAGTTTAAACATATAAACCAAATAGTTTTGTCTTGAGCTTTGCCAAAATATTTTCTAAAGTCAATAATTATATTATTTGCTTCATAAACCTGTTTTATAGCAAATGTTCACTGCTCTTCTTCAGAGCAGTACATTTCCTGGCCTGGCCTTCTTTAGGGAGAAGCTTTCTCTTACTACCATTTGCTCCCCAAAGGTGGGTCTATGGAAGAGGAGCTTCACCTGCACCAAGTTTAAGGATTTCCCAGCAAATAAGTAACATGGAACAGAAGTAGATGAACCCCTGTTGTGTTCTCTATAGGCCATGGTATATTGAAAGCTTAAATCATGCTCATTAAAACAAAACTAAACACACCTTGACCTTAAAGGGGAAAAAGTAATCAAAATGTGTATTTTGTTTCCTTTCAGGCTTATTATCTCTTAAATTGACTAATATCTGTAGAGCACACTGTGTGAAACTCTGCAGTCACTTTCACATATGTTAAGTCAGTTAAGTCTCAGAGTAACCATGTGAGGTAGAGCTTTTATTCTAGTTATACTGATAAGGAGCTGAGACTGTGAGGAAGCATTTGCTAAGATTCCATAGCTGGCTGGGAATAGAATTAAGAATTTGAGGGCTTTTTGATTCAAGTCCTGGTCTGGTATACTTTCTTTTACACCAGTTCACTCTTCCTTTTTTTTCCCCCTCAGTCTTCCTTTTGTGTTCCATCTGGTGCAAGCTACATGTGTAGATAAGAAAAGGAAGGAGTTCAGTCTCAGGTCCTTGTTTTTATTTCAGTGTGTCTCTCAAGGTTGTTAGGATCTCTACTACAGAGTAACCCAAGTCACCATTATCTTTCCCTTGGAACAAAATGGAAACCTTCTGATGTATGCTCTTCTCCTACAGCAGCCAGTGATCCTTTTGAAATGTAATTTGGATCATGTCATCCTTCTGCTAAAAAACCTTCAGTGATTTTCCATTGTACTTAGAATAAAATCAAAAATACTTATTTTGGTCTACAAGACTCAGGCATTCTGGCTTCTGTTCATCTCTACCTCACTAGCTCCATACCGTCTGACCATAGTTACTGGAATGCCTCAAGCTCTTCCTGCCTCAGGACCTTTGCATTTGCACTTTTCTTTGTCTGCAGTTCTTCATGTTATTTCTACCTCCAGCTCATCCTTCAGGTTTCAGCTGAAATGTCATTTCCTAAAGAAATACCTTCTCTCACTTCCCAATCCAAAGTCCTCCTGTTTTATTCATGTTCTTTCTCTCTCCTGGCATTTATAATTTGCCTATATATTCATTTAAATATAATGACATTTAGCAAGCCCTTCCAATGTGCCAATCATCAGCCTCAACCCTGTTTATAGATGAGGAAGTAAAATGCTTTCCCAGGTTACAGCAAGTGATGAACCGGGTTTTAAGCCAAGATTTCCTTCACAAGACTGTAAACTCTGGGTGGGCAGAGACCGTGTCTTTGTATGGTTATAATCCCAGAGACTGGCAAATAGCAGGCCCTCAACAAATATGTATTGAGCAAATGAACCTGCAGCAATGACTTGTTTTTTATAACAGTTTTATTGAAATATAATTAATGTACAGTAAAATCTACCCTTTTAAATGTGCAGTTCAGTGGGTTTTGGTATAATCAGAGTTGTGCCATTATCACTGTCTAATTTTAGAACATTTTCATCACCCCAGAAAGAAACCCTGTACCCATTAGCAGTCACTTTCCATTTCCCCCTCCCACCATTCCCTGGAAACCACTAATCTACTTTCTGTCTCTGTGGATTTGCCTGTTCTGGAAATTGCGTATAAATGGAATCATACAACATATGGTGGCCTTTTGTGCCTGTGGGTTTTTTTTTTCCATTTAGCATAATGTTTTCAAGGTCCATCCATGTTGTGGCATGTTATCAATGCTCCACTGCTTTCTATTACTGAATTCTGTTATATGGATACACCACATTTTATTTATCAGTTCATCCGTTGATGGACATTTGGTTTGTTTCTACTTTTTTGCTTTATCAACAATACTTCCATAAACATTTTTGTACAAGTTTTCGCATGCACCTGTATTTTCAGTTCTTGTGAGTGTATACCTGGTAGTAGAATTGCTTGGTCATGTGGTAATTGTGTTTTTAACATTTTGGAGAACTACCAAAATTTTTCCTGTGTGGCACAATGACTGAGAAAACCAGAGCTGGACAGTATTTAAAGCAATAATAACAGATTTTACCTGGGACTATTGCAGTTTTAAAAAGAGACCCCAGTATTGAACTGAGCTCAATTCTGAATATAATAAGGAAAAGTGGGGATTTATAGCCAAGAAGTGGGAGTGAGCAGTCAGTGGACTGAAAATTACTAAGAAGGTAGGATAAACTGACCTAATAGGACTCTTGCTGAAGACTGGCCAGGGAAATCAGATATCAACTGGGAGATAGCTGGAGATGAAGAATTTGATCTTATATTAAAGGTGATCAGAAATCAAGGGTGGAGGATTGTGGCTAAATCAACTTAACTGGATTCTTGATAAAATTGAGCGATGCAGAGATGAACACAGAATTCCAAAAGTCGAGGCCCAGTTGGGAAGAGGATTCTGAGATGCCTGACTAATGTTTAGTCAAGAAGATATTCTTTGTCATACTCAGAACAGACAGTTCTGGTATAACCTTTCCAGTGCCTTTCCTCAGCTGTATCAGCAAGGTGTCTTCCTTTACATTCTCTTAAATTTCCTTAAATTCTACACAGTGATATTTCATTTGGCATCAGACAAATATTTGTTTACATGGTGTTGGCTGAGCTGGGATATATCCTATGGAGCATTTTCTTGAAGATGGTAAAGCTACTTTATTTTCTGTTTGATGTTTACATGTTAGTGTTTTGTTTGTTTCTTTGTTTTTATACATGTATGGAAAGATTTGGCAAGTCTGATAGTTTAGTTCTGAAAATCCCATGTATGCTGTAAAGAGTAAAAGGCAACATCATATGTTATTGTAGGGTTCACAGTTTAGGACAGTGGTCTCATTTAGGTAAATTACTGTTCTCACCATAAATGCGCATTTGAGAAATAATGAATTATGTCTTTTTCTTCTTCCTTTTCCTTTTTTACTATATTTTTCCTTTTATAAGGAACATTTTCTTTCTATGCCTTACGGTGGGGTAGTGTCTCTGATCTAGTATGAAGGTGTGTTTTTATTACTATTATTTTATCCCCCTTATTTAACCAGCAACAGCTAAGAATGATTTTAACTTTCTCACCAACTCTTTTCATCCCATATTTTTCTACTTTGCTACCACCCAAGTGTAATGTGTCACATATCTTCAATTAATACAAATTCAAATTTATTTTGAGAATTTAGCAGGACTCCTGCTATTAATTAGCTGTCTTGGGTAGCTGGGAGTCCAGAGTTGTTACTCGATTAGAAAAATGAAGGCCTTCTCTGAGTTACTAAAGCGGAGCTTCCTAACTTTCACCAAGGTTGACTGTAGCCTGTTCTGTGCAGTGAGCAACTAACATGTGCCAGCTCCCATTGTATGTTCTTTTATCAGAGGAAGTGGATTCTAATGATTATAATTGCTTAGGTTACATTAATATTCATGGCACATGCGTCTTCTATGGCACTCATTCTTTGTATATTTAACTAATGTGCCATTTTGCCTTTCATTTTCACATGGGGAACCATGATTTTAGAGGGTGTGAAACAGAGAGCAGCTGGGGAAAGAATGAATACCCAGAACCGAGTGCCAGGATTAACATACTGATGCAGATATTCTGAGGAGGGATCTTTTGAGGCAGGTTAAAAGGAAACACAAAGTGAAACCAAAGCAGACCTTGCAGTGGCACGTGATACTAGTCAAGGAGGTGCTTGGCTTCACTCTGCTGCATTTTGCACTAGGATTGCCAGCTGCTTCAAGCCAGCTGCTAAGCACAGCTAAAATGAAGGAAAGAATATTATCACTGTGTATTTTATATTTGAAAATCTTCTGGTAATTTCTGAAGCTTAGATATTGATAGTAGCCTGTGGGTGAAAGTTAAAAACTTAGATATCTAAAAGAAAAATATCTTTCCTCCCTTTGCAGAATTATTTTTAAAAGATTGTGCCTTCCCTTTTTGGACAATTTTCAGAAGATGGGAAAAACATTTTTCACTCTTTATTATAATATGACTAGATATTATTGAATTTTAATAATAAGTACATTACAAAAATGATTTTAGATGAACATATAGTATAACTATTTTGAGTTTTACAGACATATTATTTGCAGAAAGAAGACATAATTGCTGGAATTTAAATGCCATCCTATAATGGACATTCAGAATAGGAGCTTGATATGTAATTCAGCCCTTCTCCCTTGCTACCAGTTCTCCTGTTTCATCCTAAATTTGATTCCTAGCAACAGACAATATCACTTCTTTTTGTGTTCTTTTTGGTTGATCATCATTACTGGAAGACTCCCCTAACTTGTTCCTTCTGTGGAGCTTTGGATGCTCATTGAGAGACAACAGGTACTTAGGAGCTCTGGTAATGGACGTGAACCCGCGAAGTGCATATGGAAGCATAGTTTGGTTCATGGGTTAACAGGGTGCCCCAGGTCCTGCTGTAGATTTTAGGCTCTTAATCCTCATTTCAGTGCTTCTCATGCTTCCCTGTCAGAAGCCCTAGAGACAGATAGGGGAATGGATGCCCTAGGCAGCTGGTGCCACAGGCCAAAGTAGCATACTACTGAGACACAATCTCTTGGAAGTCCTTTTGAATTAGGTTAATTTTGCATCCTACCCTGCAACATATCTAGATTATTGTAATATAGAAATATTTAATTTCTAATCATCAAGTAAAGTTGATGCTCTAGGAAGGCATGGCATGTTCAAAGGCTTCCTGATGTTATGTGTTTCTGGTTTGGAGAATCACAGACTTTGGGGAAAATTCTTGTAGTCCTCTCTTTGAAATGGACCCAATAGACACCAAGTACTTTCAGAGCATATGGTGATAGAATCTGGATAATTAGCAGCTTGTTTCAGCATTCTATTCTTAGTGCTGTGAAGAGGCCAGAAAGTCCAGTAGTCTGAGTTCAAGACGTCACTATTAACTTGTGACATTGGGCAAGTTACTTAACATCGTTAGGCCCATTTTCTCATCTGTAACATGAGGGGATGAACTATAAGAAATAAAGCAGCACTTTCCAAAATGTGTTTTGTGAATTATTACTTGTAAAAGATATTCTAAGGGTGGTTGCCAGGGGCTGGGAGGAGGAGGAGATAGGGAGTTGTGGTTTAATGGGTGTAGAGATTTGGTTTTGCAAAATGAGAAAGTTCTGGAGATTGGTTGCATGACAATGTGAAAATATTTAACACTATTAAACTGTACACTTAAAAACGACTAAGATGGTAAATTTTATGCTATGTTCATTTTATGTGTATTTTTCCACAATTAAAAAAAAAGATATTCTGAAGGCTCTACCTTTAAATAAACAGAAATTTTCTGTTACACCCCCTTCATGGAAAATTACAGTACATTCAGTGCATTCAGCATATCCGAATTTCTGAGATGTTCTGCACTAAAAAAATCTTTTAAACTTTAACTTAGAACTTCTCAAGTTAAGCCAACATCTCTTAATATTTCATAGAACTAACATTTGAAGGGTCCCCATTTGGGAAGAGGTGATCTGAGGTCTTTTCCAGTTCAAACATGTTGTTATTCTTCAAAGACACCATATGATAATGTGGGCTATGCAGAAGTTAGACCTAGATAGACTGACTGATAAAGATCAAGTCAAGGGCTTCCCAACCTTTTCCACATCATGGCACATATAGAAAGTAATTATATTTGTATCACTCACTGGGGTAAACAGATAAAGTGACGCAGGGCTTGTGACCTAATCAGCACACCATTTGGGTTAAAGATCAAGAAATCAGATGTTTAAAAAGTTATTATTGAAGAAACTGCATGAAATGTCTTTTTGTTGTGATATCATCAGTTAGCATATTTGGCCAGTGAGAGAGGCATTAGAGGCAGATGTAGTAAACTCTGTGCTGTGTGCTTTTCCTTGGCAACAATTTATTTTCCACTTTGGGTAAATCAGAAATCTCCTGAGTGTCTGACTGTGGTCATTATTGGTCATTAGACCTAAGTGGGAATCCCTAGTGGTATGAGAGTGAGGGATAAGAGGTTTCCAGAGAATAATACTCTCCTACAGTTTATTTAATACACTAAAATGATTAAATCAACAGCCTCCTATTTTTAAAGTGAGAGCATATGTACTAATGTCATAAACAGAATACTCATTTAATGGGGGAATTTTTTTTTAACTTCACATTTCCTAGAGAAATAATTATTTGGTGCAGTGATATGAATTGATTGTGGGGAGAAAAGCATATTCGTATTAGTACATTCTTAAAGAAATGTGGTTTAGATCAGTAAGATCAACAATTTTCACACTTATGGTCTCCTTCTGAAGTCTCCCTCTGCCCCTACCCTCCACCCTGCTCCCTTCAGTTGGTGTCATTCTGTATTGTCATACCTGCTAAATAGCTTACTTAAAGATTCTAGACTGAGGGAAAAGAACAAGAGAATAGAATAGACTTAAAAATGCTCTGCATTATTGTTCAGTTGGTATTTTTATTTAGCTCACCTAGAAACTAAGATAAGTAGTCACGATCTACTTAGTAATAGATATTTTGATTTCAGAAATGCCAGGTCCTCTCCAGATTATCTTTTGCACTTACTGCCATTTTCCCATTAAAACAACTCTTATTTTTTTCTTCATTTACTTTTTACTGTTTTCACTAAGAATCCTATTGGAGAGATTTCAAGTTTTAAAACTAAGTGTAGGGCTGGCCTGGTGGCGCACTGGAGAGTGTGCCGCTTGGGAGCGTGGCGGCACTCCCGCTGAGGGTTCGGATCCCATGTGGAGACCGGTTCCCGCTCACTGGCTGAGCGTGGTGCGGGCGCAACACCGAGTGTTGCGATCCTGTTACCGGTCAGTAAAAAAGACAAAAAGGAAAAAAAAAAAAAACTAAGTGTAAAATTGCCTCCTTAGTGGCAGGGATCCGCTGAGAAATCTCATTGACAACCTATTCTGAGCTTTTGAGCCAGAAGTTTAATTGCCACCTATTGAGCAAGTTTGATTTGTCACTTCTTGGGATCTAGTCAGGCAGAACTAATTTCTTCTAGCTGAGCAAGGCTGGTGGGAAGGAGCCAGAATTGGGAAAGAGATGCAGCCACTTCAGCTGGTCCAGCTTCAGGTATGGAAGGAGGAAGTTAAGTGTGTCAGATCAAGTCTAGAGTCCAGAGTTGTACACGGTCATGAGGGGCAGTAAGGGCACATGGTAAACCATAGCAAGAGGGAGTTTGACACAAAGAAATGGGGAGCATAGTAACAGACAGGAGTCCAGGCAAGCTGTGCTGGCACCCACCAGGGAGCGTTGAGGCTGAGCTTCAGTCACTTAGAGGCTGGGCTTCAGTCTTTGAAGAACAGGACTGAAAGGTGTGGGATATTAAGTAGGTTACTGGAATGAGACCTGTAAAAAATGCAGGAGAAACTCAGTTAAGTGGGTAAGTCACTTAACTTCTCTGTGCCTGTTTCCCCATCTGTAAAATGGGGACAGTAGAAATACTTGACCTTGTAGGGTAGTTATGATAATTAAATGAGTTAATATTTGTAAAATATGTGGAAGAGTGCCTGGCCCATAGTTAGCTCTGTACAAATGTTTGTAAAGCAAATAAACAAAACACATACTTTCTCAGCTTCCAGGAATCAGTCAGGAACTAACTTCAGACTTTCCTTTCCTGTGGATAATATTCTCTTAGGACATTAAGATTTTTAAAAAGGTATTGTATCAAGCACTGTGGAAAAAACAGTTAAAATTCTTGTCAGCAGATCATGGGATTGGGGTTTTTGCCTTAATCTTCCTGAAATTAAGAAAAGAAAATCATGCTAGTTACTTTGAACTGGCTGTTCTATATATCTATACTCTAGTAATGTATAGTAAGTAGATATTGCTATACGATTTCCTATATACGATTAACCTAGTATCTAGTTTAGATGGCTGGTCTTTTTTCCCTCATAGATAGTGCTTTGACCGTTAGGAAACGTAAACCACACCAAAATTGTTTATGGCTTCTCCTCCTCCACCCCCCAAACATACCATGAGCTAGTTTGTCAGAAGATAATGTATTTTACACATATCTGTGAAAGTCCAGGCCTGACTGATACATGGAAAAGTCATTAGATGCACTGTGACTTCAAATAACGAAGTAAAGTAGTAGGCGTTTGTTTTAATAAGATTTTGAGAGATTAAACCTCCTAACTCTCTGTATTCCTGTCAGGTAAAGTTAGGAAACCAGCACTAGACAAAATAAACAATGATATTCTCGTTAGAGCCCCTGCAAAATTAGATTTGTTTGGCCTTTCCTAAGATGTTGAGTTATAGTTAGCTGACATATTTGCTTGCCGGTAAATAGTGATTCTATGGTGAATAATGCTGTCTGTGCATTTGTACTCATTTTGGTACAGATGTACAATCTCATAGAATGATTTCAAATTAATTAACATTGCAGTTGAACTATGAGGTAATATCACAATTCAGGTTATTGGGTGAATTTAGTAATTTTGATTACAGTTAGTTCATTCTCTCTAGTTTGATTCCAAGGAAATGAACATTTAAAAATTATCTCTTGATGATGAAGGTGATACCAGTAGTATGCTAATATGGTGAGAATAATTCACCATTCAAGTACTAATCAGGGCCAACTCTGCTTAGCTTCCAAGATCAGCCATGATTGGGCACTTCAGAGTGGTATGGCTGTAGACTGGTGAGAATAATTCTTATCCCTTTCAAAGAATTTTTATGAGGAATGAAGATGAAAAAATTACTCCATACATGTTGTAAATCTATTAAACTATGTCCTATTCATAAAAATTATACTAATGACTATTATCCTTCATGTTGCTTAAGCATATAAGCAGCCATAATTCAAAGTTAATAATTAAAAAAATTTTGAATGTACATTATATGCCCATTGAACTCATAATGGTGACAATTTTTACTTTGTTCCATGGCAGAAGTCGTACCTACAGAAATAGAGGGGTTGAGATTGGAGGAGATGGATGAGAATAAATAATGGATGAACTAGATAATATAGGGCTACATGTTTCTTTGCTCCATGATTAAGACATTTGGGTTAATTGAAGACTAATAAGTTTAGCATCTCAGTGCAGCCCATTGTTTCCCCTGCAGTCCACTCCCTTGGATGTCAGAAAGAAGGGAAGAAAAGATGTGTTTCTGTGGTCTCCTCCACTTTGTACTTTCTCCTGTTGGGCTGAGGCCGAAGCCAGTACAAAAAGAAAGGGTTGGAGAAGAACCCTCATCCTCTCATCTCCCTGCTCTTAGAATTTACTAGAGCAGTTGCTACATAAATTGCAGGAGATTTGTATAAGTAAACAATTCCTGCCAATCTTCCTTAGAAATAATGAATTTCAGAAGATCCCATTTAAAAAATAGAGTATAAAACAAAGATATAGAAAATATTTTGATAAATCTGAGGTATAACTGAAAGTAGATTTATTTCCAGATTATCAATTTAGGATTTAGCTAATCAGATATGTGTGTATATACTAATTCACAATTTAGCTAATACAATATTTGTGCATGTGCATATACATAAAACTCCTTTAGTATAAGTATTTCTAATTGGGAATTCTGAGTGGCTTATAAATATTGCCTCATTATTTTCTATAACATTCCTTAGGGAAAGGTGGAAGTAGAAAATATACATCTGTGATAAGGTATGGCTAGTACGTAAATTTATTTAAGATCCGAAAGGACTGTCCTTGAACCAGAGAAGGAGTCACATTTAGGAATTCAACAATCCTGCTTTTTTACTGCTGTAGACATTGTGCTTAATGGGTATTATAATGTAAGCCATAATAGCTCTAGATGAGATTTTCATGAAGTTTAACAATTTAGAATGGATAATATGTAGTAGTAGTAATAATAATAATGATTGTTATTATAAGAGGCAACATGAAGGTTTACCTCGTTTTAAGCAGACCTAAAATAAAAGGCATGTTATTACACTTATGGATTTTTGCCAGTGTAATCAATTAAAAGGATTTGAGTTCTCTTGTGAAAGAGATATTGATTTCTAAGAACTCTTTATTTATTAGAGTGATAGTAGGTGCAAAAGTTTGTGATACAAGTTACAAAAGTTTATGGGTTTTTAGCTTAGACCTTGTGCTAGTTTTGTCATTAAAAATTTGTCATTGTGTTAGAGCTGAATTGTCTTACAGTTCAAATCCTTCAATTTATAGATAAGAAAAATTGACCCAGAGACATTAAGTTATTGGCCCATGAGAGAGAAAATCTGATCCCAGTATCTTTTCCAGGGAACAGTGTTGCAAGTGGGTAGAAGGGATTGGAAGACAGAGGGAAGAACTTTTAGTTACAGCTATGTTCAGGTAATAGTTTTATAGAACATTGATACAGAATTCAGAACATAGTGTGTAGCTCTTTAAGGTTGAGAAGGTACAACTGGGCATTTCAACAATTTAACAGTAGAATAGAAAAACTATAGGAACTATAATCATGTTTTTACAACCTTAGTTTCAGGGGCATTGCCAATTAGCTGTGTTAACTAATCTAGCCATCTGGTGATACAAATTAATTGCACTTATTGAGTTTAATATAAGCATTGTGAATTATGTTACTTATGTTACTTTTATTCTTCCTGATGGAATTATTATGCTATTATCAACTTTCTACCACGCAGTAACTTATCTTATTTAAATAACACTGCTTAAAGCTCAGGGTGAGGCATAGAAATTTGCATCCAGCTGGAAAGAGCTGAATACCAACTACATGGTAGCAGGATAGATGCTCTGCATCAGGGTCATCTACTATTATAAAGCTTCAAAAGGAATAGAACAAGAGAGTCATGGTTGTATGGATGTCTTTATGGGTGATAAAGTTTGAATTAGCATATGCAGTGTATTCCAAGACAGTTAATGTCCCCTCTGTTAGTTAATTGGTTGGGGTGAATTTTCTCTTAATGTTTCATTTGCCTTATAATTAGCTGTAGCTCAACAATTAAGTCCTCACAGCAGCCCACACTGGACACTGAGGGATGGTGGTAGTACTTGGGTGGGTGACACTGCTCAGTGCATTCTGTGCATACTAAATGAGTTGCTGGTTTCCTAAGTGGCTTTCCTTGTTTAGCTTGGGAAGTCTTTTCGGTTCTTGAATAAATCTGTGTGTTGTCCATATGTAGTCATAAATGCACTCAAACAATTTCATGTAAGATTTTGTGGTTGTAGTATTATAAACATTAATTGTTTAGTGTTCATGCACCATCTTTCTAAAACTAGAATTCAGATGCATGTATAATGTTTAGTTCTCCTAGAAAACCTTCTTAAGATAGGAGTGTTTTATTGTTGGTTGCTCTTATTTGGTCAACTTATTCTTAAGTATCTTTTTTTAAATGAAAATAAATTGAAATATTCTTTTAAAAATTTCTCTAAATTCCTGCTTTAGAAAATGACTTATTCACTGAAGTAAAAAACAACATGTATTGGTTGTTTTAATATATGTATATGCTTTCATCTATTACAAGAATAATACATGTGTGTGTAAGAAATTTAAGACTACTGAGAATGTAAAAACTATCAAATGAAAGTTTCATGTAATCCTGTCTGAAAGGGCACACGGACGAAGGAAGCACGCGAGACCCGGGCTGACAGTTCACCAGAGAAGTTCCACTTTATTCAAGGGCCACGTGTATATTTATAGGGAGATGCGTTCCGGGTCTGGATAGGTGGTGGACGGGGCGGTAGCTGATTAGACGGGGTTGGGCGGGAGGTGGGCCTTGACCTGTGACTGGTTGAGGTTTGGCGCTGGCGGGCTTTCACTGTGGAGAAGAACCCGGAAGGGCACCATATTGCCATGGAGTGCCTTCTCCCTCACCCTCCACTTGAGTGCCCACAATATCCTTACATTCCTCCCTTTTTCCTCTGTTGTGGGAATGGGTCGTCGTAATCTCTGAGCTGCTTCCTGCTGAATGGGGGTGTAGTTGGAGAAGAGGAATTGGGAGGAGACAAGAGACCCACCATTAGGTCCCAGAGAAAAGCAGACTATACAGTGATTTCAAAGGGGGAAAACTCTAGAAAAGTTCTCTGAAGCCACAGGCCAGTTATTTGCTGAGTCCAGTGTGTGTAGGAGGTTGTAGGGGAGAGCATCCAGGTGTCCGCGGCCAAAACTTCCAGGAACAGCGACCATTGGCGATGTAGATCCACTTAACAGCAGGTTAGCCGATCCGATGAAGAGCGGGTAGGATCCTCGGTCTCCAGGAGCTGGTAATTTCTAAGTAAAAGCTGGTTAAAAGTTTGGTTAGAAATTCTTCCAAGTTGAGTTTGAATGAATTTTATAATGCAGGGCAGAAAAAGACAGGCTATAAATATAACAGCGAGGGGTCCTAATATTGGCCATACCCAGGTGAGAAGTGAGCCTTGGAAAAAGGAGGAGAAAGGATCGGGGCGGTTGGCTCTGAGGTCTGAGGCTAGGTTGGTGAGTTTGACAATATTGGTTTCTACTAGTCCTGATTCATTGATATAGTAGCAACATTCTTCCTGGAGGAAGATGCAAGTGCCGCCCTTTTCTGCCGTGAGGAGGTCTAATGCGCGGCGGTTTTGTAGGGTAACTTTAGCTAGGGAGGTGATTTGTCTTTGTAAGGCAAATAGAGATTCAGCTGTGGAGGTGAGGGCCTTTTGTAGTTTGTTATTAACATCTTTCACCGCCCATAGAGTGTGTCCCAAGGCCCCGCCCAACAGGCTGGTTGCAACAATTGATGTTGTTAAAGACATTCCCACTAGGACTGGGAGAAAAGCTGCTCGACGCTGTCTTGGGGGTGGATGGAAAAGGTGAAAGAGCTCTGCACAGGAATAGAAAGTTAGTTGGGGAACGACAGTGACTAGGTAGCAAGGGACGGAGGTATTAGGAAAGATAAAAGTGGAAAGGGTTCCATTACACCAAAAAAAGGTGCCCGGTGGGGACGTTGTATGGCTTGTGATGGTGGAATTTTTAGTGCAATGGAATGAAGAATGGGGTGAGGGGGTGGATGATCCCAGAAAACAGTGATAAGACACTAGAGTGTGGTTGGGGGTGTTATCAGGGTCCCATAGAGGAACATTGGGAAGGCTGAGGGGTGTAGAGGAGGAGTTGGAAGGGAGTGAGGTAATGTTTACAGGGACAGCAGCCAGAAGTGGGCTCAGCAAAGATGCGCAAAGGAAGCAATTGTTAGGAGGAGTAGAATTGAAGAAAGTCCGGTTAAGGAAGATAACAGTTTCAGAATTAATTTGTTGCCAAGTGTAGATGGGAGAGGGCTGGTTGGCGGCGTTTATCTCTGAAGAAAGGGTTTCTTCTTGTTGAGAAATGTGAGTATGTACAACAGATAAGGAAACGTGATTTTTTATGGGGACATATGTGCGGGAGATTTCAAATTGTCCACAAGGGAGAGAACCGACCACGACGTTGCAGTAGAAATATCCAACAACTACCCCAGCCCACCTGGAGTTCCAGGGGTCACTAATGAATAATTGGAATGTGTACCCATCTTGCCTGCTCTCAACCCGCCAAAAGATTTGGTTTTTGGGGGGCACCTTTGGATCATGATACCCACACGACCAGTATGGGCACTCCCCCATAGGTTTCTGGCCACCAGTGGCAATAATCTTTGATTTGATCAAAAAGAAAACATAGATATGGGTAGGAGGCTTGAGGGATTAGTTTACTCCCTGTAAGGTGGATGGTAATGAGACTTTGACATCCAGCTGGAGAATAGTCTGCTGTGGAAAGGAGTAGTTTGGTGGTTTTACCTTGTTCCCCTGTATAAGTTTCTCACACCACGAACCGCCAAACGTACGGGGATTTAGAGGCACCTACTAGGCACAGTAAGAGAAACAGGATAACGTTAACGGGAGTGGTCATTGTTCCTGTAATGGATGGAGACTTGGGAGTCGGGATAAATGGAGTTTGAGGGGGTCGGAGGAATGAGGAGTGCAGGCAAAAGTTTCAGTTTCTTGAAAGGGTGTGTTTCGAACTTGCAGGGTACGCGTAGGTTCCACGGAACCCGTTGGTGAAGCCTGGACGCAGGGTTTTAACCTAGAAATGTGGATCCATGGAGTTACTTGGTTGTTTGGTAGGGAAAGCTTGGCAGCTGTGGGAGTGCAAAGAATGACTGGGCAAGGGCCTTCCCACTTAGGAGTTAAAGGACCTTGTGGCTCTGGGGAAGTGTAGAATACTAAATCCCCAGGGTGTACTGTGGAGGTGTTTTGGGAGGAGGTAGGATTAGGCAATAGCCAATCCTGGTGTTTCCAGAGTTCAGCTCGAAGATGGGAGAGTAATGGGATAGCTAGGTTGGAGGGTATGATTTCTTGTTTAGGGATGATTCTTGGAGGTAAAGGGGACCTCCCATACATAATTTCAAAAGGGGAGAGGTTTGAAGGTTTTCTTGGGAGGACCCTGAATCTGAACAAGGCTAAGGGTAAAAGGCGGGTCCAGTCAAGGTGAAGTTCCAGAGATAGTTTAGTAAGGATGTCTTTTAGAGCCCTGTTGGCGAGTTCAACTTTTCCTGAGGCCTGGGCCGGTAAGGACAAGTGTAGATGCCAAGGAAGGGAGAGAGCTCGAGTCAAACCTTGGGATAAT
>NW_007726200.1:620476-621675 GCF_000696425.1 Galeopterus variegatus
GAATGGGTTCAGCTTGTTGGTTAGTGGTACCGGATGGTAATGGCTGAGCTTCTATAATTGAGTTTAAAGAAACCACAGTGTAGCCTGCACAATGTTCAAACACACTCCTGAACGAGGACCCATCCATGAACCAGGTGTAATCGGCCTCAGGCAGAGGGCCCTCGGAGATGGAGGAGTGACAAGGAATGAAATTTTGGAGGGCTTCTAAACAGTTATGAATTGGGGTGTTGGGCAGATGGGGAATAGGGAGAAGGGTAGCAGGGTTTAGAGGCGAGCATGGAAGAAAGGTAATATCAGGATTTTCTAGGAAAGAAGAAAGTAGGCCCAAAAGTCTGGTTCGGGGAAGGGAGTGTAGAGCCTTGTCGGTGAGGAGGTCTTTTAGATGGTGAGGTGAGAGTATGGTTAAGGGTGCACCAAACGTCAATTTATAAGCCTCCTTTTGTAGTAGACATCCAGCAGCCAGGGCACGAAGGCAGGGAGCCCAGCCCCAGACAGTAGGATCTAGTTGTTTGGACAAGTATGCTACTGGGGCGAAGGAGGGGCCATATGTTTGTCCTAACACACCCAGGGCTTGTCTGTCCCTTTCATGTACTTAAAGGGAGAAGGGTTTGGTGAGGTCAGGCAGGTGCAAAGCAGGGGCCATGACTAGAGCCTGGCGGAGTTTTTGGAATGGCTTATCTGGTGAAGATGATAGGGGTTCATTTTGGTCTCCTTTTGCAAGTGTATATAGTGGGCAGGCCAATAAAGAATAATTTGGGATCCATGCCCTAAAGTATCCCGCCAGGCCTAGGAAGGATAGAATTTCTGCTTTAGTTTTTGGAGTGGGTAGGGATTCTAAAAGCTTTTTCCTATTAAGGGTGATGGCCTTTCGAGAAGGTGATGATTCAAATCCTAGATAAGTGACTTCAGTGAGGGATATTTGGGCTTTAGAAGGTGAAATGCGATATCCTCTGTCTACCAGGAAATTAAGAAGGGAAGCGGTGTCATCCTGTGATTGTTCCCCAGAGGGACTACAGAGCAAAAGGTCATCTACGTATTGTAGAAGAGTTGATTGTGGGTGGGATGAGTGAAAATGTTTAAGGTCTTGGGCCAGCACCTCACCAAAAAGGTGGGGGCTATCCTGGAATCCCTGGGGGAGGACAGTCCAGGTGAGTTGTTCAGAGTGTCGTGTATTGGGGTCAGTCCAGGTAAAGGCAAAT
>NW_007726200.1:621846-699366 GCF_000696425.1 Galeopterus variegatus
CAGCGGCATTAATTAAGCGGAGGTCTTGGACTAGTTGGTAACACCCGTTTGGTTTTTTTACTGCCAGGATGGGGGTACCGAATGGTGAGTGGGTAGGGCGGAGGTATCTCTTTTTTAGGAGATCTTTGACAATGGGTTGGAGTCCATGAAGTGCTGTGGTGCTGAGCGCGTACTGAGACTGATGTATATATTTGGAGGGATCTTTTAGTCGAATTGTAATAGGTGTACAATGTGTGGAGGAGGGTTTAGTGGTGTCCCATACAACAGGGTTTACAGGGTATGATAAAGAAGGGTATGTTTCCTGATCGCCTTCGGGGAGGAGTGCTAATAAGAAAGGGGTTATAGGAGATGGGGGGAATATGGAAATGGAGACATGTAGCCGAGTGAGAATGTCTCAGCCCAATAAGGGAATGGGGCATTGAGGCATGACCAGAAATGAGTGGGAAAAAGGAGAAGGAACACCTTCAATATGGCATGTTAGTGGAGGCGTTCTGCGGGGGTATATATGTTTTCCTCCTACCCCGACTATAGGAGAGAGGTCAAGTGTGGTTGGGCCCCAAAACTCCTTTAAGACCGAGAAAGTGGCTCCTGTGTCCAGGAGGAAAGAGACAGGTTGGCCATCCACAAGAATAGTTACCCTGGGCTCGCTTTTTGTGATGGTCATGGTTGGAAAGGAGCCAGGGCCCCATCAGTCCTCTTCCTCTTCAGCCAGTCCAACCAGAAGTGCTTGAGGTGCCCGGGATGGCTGGGGCTTGTTAGGCCAGTCTCCCCTTCGGGAGAGTGGACAGTCGGAGCCCCAATGTCCCATTGTTTTACATTTAGGGCACGGCTTGGTGGGAGTCCTGGGTGAGGGGCAATCCCGCGACCAATGACCCTCTTTGCTGCACTTAAAGCAAGCTCCAGGGGGAGTCTTGGAGGAAGAGGGTTTGGAGGATTGCTTGGAAGGCTGTGTAATTATTTGAGCCAACATTTGGAGGTTGGTCAAATCAGCCTTTTGTTTGCGCTGTTCCCTTTCCCATTCCTTTTCCTCTTCTCTATTATGAAAGACCTTGAAGGCCACCGATAAGATTTTAGTCTGGGGAGTAGCGGGGCCCTGTTCCAGTTTTTTTAATTTAGCTTTAATGTCGGGGTAATATTGGGCCAAAAAGTATGTCATAAGGGCATGGCGTCCATCTTCTGAGGTGGGATCTAGGTTGGTGTATTGTTGAAGAGCCTGAGTTAGTCGATTAAGGAACTCGGATGGGGTTTCTTCCTTTTTTTGGAGGACATCCTGGACTTTCTGGAAATTAACAACTTTGCGAGCGGCCTTTTTAAGACTGGCCAGGAGGCAGGAACTAAAGTGATCTCTGGCCTGGATTCCCTGTGGCGTGTTGTAATCCCAGTGTGGATCCTGTTCGGGGACCGCCTGGGGGCCAATGGGGAGGGCAGGGTTTATGCGGTGGGCCTCATCTGCATGGGTCCAAGCTGCGCCCGAGACACTGTCACGTTCCTTGGGAAGAAGGGTGTTGGCCAGGAGCATATAGATGTCATGATGGGTGAGACTGTATGCCTGAAGGACCCATTGGAATTCTTTAATGTAAGTAGAGGGGTCGGTGGTGAAGGACCCTAACCTCTTTTCTAGTTGGGCGAGATCAGCTAATGAAAAGGGAATGTGTACCCTAACAACCCCCTCGTCACCAGCTACTTCACGGAGAGGAGCCATGGTAGAGGAAGGGAGAAGTCCCTGGGAATGAGTTACAGGGGGGCTAAAGGAAGGCGCCAGGGCAGGTGAAATGGGAGCAGGCAGGGAATAAGATGGCGGCAAGGTGGGGCTAGGAAATGGTGGGACAAAAGATGGCGGCGGAGGAAATGATGGGGCCAGAGAAGATGGCAGTGAAGCTGCTTGTGGAGGTTGAGGGACAGGAAATGGCTGCGAGGCGGGACTGGAAGAAACAGGGGAGGAGGAGGCAGGAGGGAGAACAGGCTGACGAGGTGAAGCGGAAGATGGCGGCAGAGTTAACTGAAGGGGTTGGGGAGCAGAGGGAGTTACAGGAGGAGGAGACCTGTATGGAGGGGGTTCGTCCTCAGGGTCAAAATTATCAGAAGTAGGGGGTAGTGGAGGCAGTGAGGATGGAGGGGGTTTGGAAGCAAGGAGAACCTGGGAAGGAGAACAGGTGAGGCAGTGAGAGGGATTTTGAGCAAGTAGGCGGAAAGCTTCAATGTATGGAATCTCTTTCCATTTTTTCAGGCACTGGCAGTAATTAAAGAGATCCCGTAGAATGTCAGGATCGAGTGTGCCCTCAGGGGGCCACTTATATTGGTTATCTAGGGGATAATAAGGCCAATCTTGTGTGCAAAATTTAGTGAGGAGTTTGGGTTTAATGTCAGGCTTGAGGGATAGGGTGGTGAGGTTGTTTAAGAGACATTGTAAGGGTGAATCACCCCGGGGGGAGGAGGCGGAAGCTCCCATTCCGAAAAGGATTAGAGAGAGAGAGAGAGAAGGTTTAAAAGGAGGATTGGAACGAGCCCTTCGGCTGGATGAGAATGACAGGACTCAGAGAGCGTCCCCAATGAGTTGTGCCATTCCCAGGGGATGGGTTCAAGGATGAACCCAGGAAGGAAGGGGGTGTAGGTCGTCACCTAGACCCTCACTTCCTATAGGCAAAGATGCCTGGAGCCGGAAGGGACCTAGCGCTAGGGTTTTGGGCGAACAACGGCGGTCCAGGACCTGGAAGGAGGAAGGTTGGAGAGGAATGAGAGAGAGAGAGAGAGAGAGAGGAATGGGGGCTCAGCCTCCAGAGCCAGGGGAATGTGATTAGGGTGAAAGTTTGAATAACCTACAAGCCTGACAAAAAGAAAAGGGGCTTGCCTAACGGATGAGCTGGTGGTGGATGAAGGATGCCAGCGCCAGAGAAAATGGACGAGGGCGGACCGTCAGTCCCGGGGGTCGCAGAGGAGTCCACGGAGGTCCGAGGAAGGAGTCCCCTGGGGTGGGGTGAACTCTTCCCGGGTTTCGGCACCAATGAAAGGGCACACGGACAAAGGAAGCATACGAGACCCGGGCTGACAGTTCACCAGAGAAGTTCCACTTTATTCAGGGACCGTGCGTATATTTATAGGGAGATGCGTTCCAGGTCTGGATAGGGGGTGGATGGGGCGGTAGCTGATTGAACGGGGTTGGGCGGGAGGTGGGCCTTGACCTGTGACTGGTTGAGGTTTGGCGCTGGTGGGCTTTCACGGCAGAGAAGAACCCGGAAGGGCGCCATATTGCCATGGAGTGCCTTCCCCCTCCCACTCCGCTTGAGTGCCCATAATATCCTTACACTGTCCTCCAAAGATAACTACATAATGGTTTTTAGTTTTATGTCATGCTTTGAAAACCTTTTCTCCCCCTGATTAAAAAACACCATCATCACATATAGAAACTTTCAAGTCTATATCGAAGCAAAAAAAAAAAAAAAAATCAATCACAATTCCACCACTCAGAGGTGAGTACTATTGGAACATTTGCTAGATTTATATCCTTTCACTCTTCTTTCTGTGTTATATATGTTGCAGAAAGCTAATGTTATACATTTATGTTGTACATATATGTTGCTATATATGTACACAGAAAGCTAATGTATAATCTATGCATTTTTTACAAAAGGTGTCAGCCTACCTATGCAGTTATGTAATCTGCTTGTAAACTAAAATGAGTGCTCATTTTCCCATGTCATTTATAGCTTGATTTGTAATGAGTACACACTATACTGTCAAATAGATATGTAATATTTAATCATTTTTCTTTTTGGATATTTTCTGAATATCCTTGAAGATAAATATTTGCACATATCCATTATTATCTTCTTA
Organism: Galeopterus variegatus; assembly: GCF_000696425.1. Lineage (NCBI taxonomy): Eukaryota > Metazoa > Chordata > Mammalia > Dermoptera > Cynocephalidae > Galeopterus > Galeopterus variegatus. The sequence goes on from NW_007726200.1 coordinate 625,678, forward strand.
GGATAAAGTTTTAGATGTGTAGTGATTTTAAAAGAACAACAAAAATGTGCTCAATTCACATATACAAACTTGTGGGATTGACAAGTGGAGGAGCAAGATCCCACAAGGCTTTTAGAATGACTTCAGCAAGTGAATTTGGAGATTCCAAATTTCAGTCTTCTAATTTAAACAGATAATTTTCTAGCCTTAAACATTCTGGGTTTAGGTATTCAAATACTATAGTTGAATATATAATCACCACAATTGGTACAGGAGAAGCCTATTGTGCATGTTTTAATACCACCCTTGTTTACGTCATTGAGTTTTATATCCACTGACAGTTTGGAACTATGTATATCATACACAAACCCAATTCCAAAGTGAAAAATGTAGTCAAACACAGGTTCTATAGGATACTCAGTGACAAGTATAACTAGATCTTCTTGGAGAGACAGGAAATGATGTCTTTCCAGATTACTCTAACTTTCTTGTTTTTAGCAGACCTCACTTTGGAAGGAGAAAATAAATTATGGTAGTTATCTTCTTTCAGAACAAGAGCAAAAATTACAACTCGAAAAATGTAAAAGGATATTACCTCATATGTTAAGGCAATAATTATATAACTAGAATAAAATTACAACTGTGTAAATGTAGTAACTGTAATAGCTATTGTTTACTGTGTCAACAGCCCTAGGAGCTCCTTGTCATTCTTATTAATCTTCATTAAGGCCAGGATAATAATATATTTATGGCAGGTCTGATTCGATTTTAAATGCTCCTCAAATTATTCATCTTTTTGACATTTGGGATCCCAGAAATATTTGGACATCTCAGTAATTTATTAAACTTTTTTAGTGCATTAATCATTTTCTTTAGACTGCAGCATTTTTATAGAAATTATTTTAAGTGGGATTTGGTACAACCTGTAGCAGAAGTTTTAATCATTTCATTCATTTGCTTACTGACATAGTTTATCCGAGACAGAAGAACTTTTACAATTTAAATGACCCCCTCAGTACTTGGTTTCAAATAGTTTTTGTTTAGCTTGATTTTACTTTTAATGAATTTATGGTTTGCCAGAATGAAACAAGGAATTCAAATATAATAGGAATGACTACGCAGTAATATGACTATAAAGTAATGAGTTTAATTTCTCGGTAGCTATTATAATGCAAGGAATTGGTATTCTCTAAAATGATACTTGTAAAGAGATAAATAAAATTTTTATTGAAATATTTTCAGACTTGATATATCAGGGTTCCATTAGAGAAACAAAACCAGTAGGATAGATATAGATACAGATATATATGGAGAGAAATGGAGATGCAAGGAGGTGATTTATACAATTGTCTGGGCTGGCTAAGCAGATGAAATGGTTAGGACAGGCCATCAGGAAGGCTGGGCTGCAACTCTTAGGCAGAAGCTGAAGCTGCTGCCCACAGGCAGAATTTCTTCTTTGTCAGGGAAGCCTCATATCTGTTATTAGGGCCTGTCAATTGATTGAATCAGGCCCACCTAGATTATCTAGGATAATCTTCTTCACTTTAGCCTATTGTGGGTGTTAAAGTCAACTGATTGTGTACTTTAATTACTTCTACAAAATACCTTCACAGCAATACTTAGTGTTTGATTAAATAATTGGGGACTGTAGACTAAACATGTTGACACACAAAACTTAACCATCACACTTGATATCTGAACCAGTTCACAAGTCTTGTTAAAAATATCAGCTTCATAGCTATTCATGGTAAAAACCAGAAATACTTGATTTGGTGCTACAGTTTGGGTCATACAAAATCTTGTATGTTACTAAAAATAAAATCTACCCTTGTAGTACTAATATTTACCAGAGTCGAGAATATTGAAAAGAAAGTACATCAGGCTACAATTACAATTTTTAAAGTTTTGAGGAATGGCAGCATCACTGGAATACCGATGCCTTCCCAACTGAATATGAAGGGCAGTCATCCAAATCTATGCTTCTTAAACTGGGGCTCCTAACTCCCCTGAAGTACTTACTAATATTCTTCTGCCGAAAGAGATTCTTTAGTAGAAAATACCAAAGAAGCACTGCTTTTATTTAATGTAAAACATGGGTCAGCAAACTCTGTAAAGGGCCAGATAGTAAATATTTTCAGCTTTGCAGGCTGTTCAGTTTCTATCACAGTTATTTAACTCTGCTGCTGTAGTATGAAAGCAGCTATAGACAATATGTAAAATAATGAGCATGACTGTGTTTATAAAACTTTATTTTCTAGCACAGGCAGTGGGTTGGATTTTGCCTGCAGTATTCAGTTTGCTGAACTCTGATATGTAGACGAGTCTTGTGTGTTGGTTAAAGTAGTCACTTACTCTGCTTACAGTACCATACATATCTAGTGACAACATGTATTTTAGCACGATTTAGAAAGTCAGGAATGGGCCAACTGTTTATTGAACATCTTCTATTTTTCTGTTATTTTAATAATAACTGTGGAGGAATCAGAACAAGTATAGGAATAGGGCAGTGCCCAATCTTGTTAAGGAATTAAGACAATTATATATAAAATTATTAGCAAGCATTATACAGTTATATATATTTTACATGTTATATATGATTGTATAACACATTATATATTGACTTCTCTTTATATACATGCGATGAGGTATATTCCCTCAATTCACAAGAAAGAAAGAAAAAAGTAAACATTTGTGTCTGTTTTGTGTCTTAGGACAGGAGCTAGGCCAAGTGCAGAAATTTCCTTGTGAGCATATGGAGGAAGCACTGTAAGGCAAGCTGCTGACTGTCAGCTTCTTGGTCTTGGCTTCTCCTCCTGTCTTCTCTTTATTAACTAAGAATAATAATAATAATAATTGGGGGGAAAAGGAAGCTGAACTGGAGCATACATGTAGAGGACATGGACATTTGATAAAACATTATAGACATCCAAATACTTGAGTTTCAGTTTTTAAATTCAGTAGCAGATATGACACTTTCTGTTCTAACACTATATAATAAATTATAGTTCAAGCACAGGCTAAAAATCAGGAGATTTTGCTGATCTCTAAGAAAAACGACACAGGGAATGCCACCATCCTTGGGTATTCGTTTCTTCATTGGTTTTAGCCATGCCTTATGTTAGTGATCTTTAAGCTGGAGCAGATCAGTTCCCATATGTTAGAAAGTTGACTAAGGTAGGAGTGTAGAGGATGGGTTAGATTGAGTGCCTAGTGAGGGCATCTAGGACACAGGTGAGAGGATATGATAGTATGGGAAGAGAAAGGAAGATTGGACTGCCAAAGGCAGTATAGGTGGAAAGGAAAGATCTGAGTGGAGACATCTGTGAATACATGTTTGTGCACAGCCTTTATATGAACCCAGGATGAGAGGTGCTGTGGGGTTCATCCAGTGGAAGAAGCCCTTAGAACAGTGGTTAGGATCTCAGGCTTCAGAGTCAGTTGTGCCTGAATTTATATCCTGGATCTGCCACTTTCTAGTTGTGTGACTTTGGATGAGTGACTAGAGCGATTTTATCTTCACTTTCCTTATCTGTAAAAATGGGCAGGATGATAAAATTTATACAGTTATGAAAATTAACTGAGACAATGAATGTAAAGCATGTAACCCATTGTTGGCTGCTTAATGAAAGTCCCATAAATGTTTGTAGCTATTATTCTATTCTATTATTATTATTGCTATCTGTGTGAGAAAATCAAATTTCGGTGCCAATGAAAATTTTCAGCCATTTAAAAATTGTTATTATAAAAGTTTTTATAATTTTCAGGAACCAGGGAACACTGTATTCTTTTTTCCTAATTTGGTGGGAATAAAGATATATTTTATGTTTTTAGTTTGATCGAAAGTGATAGGAGCAAATCAGTTTTAGGTTGTCATTTTTTGTTTGTTTGTTTTCTGGTTTTAGAACAGGAGGTACCTGTTCTCTGTAATTTGGGTGTGTCCATGTGTGTGATGCATAAGTCATAATGATGCTTGTTCCTAAGAAGGTCACAGGAAAATAAGCAAATGCATACCAATTCTGTTCAAGAAAAACAAGAAAGGAAGAAGGAAAATACTAAAAGGAAGAAAAGGAGCACATCAAGTTACTAGTGCTCTGTGATGGAAAAGAAAGAGGTTCTGTTTTATACTAAACTGGGTTAGACTTTATGATAAAAACCTACTCTACTCAATATTCTGCAGGTAGGATTTTTTTCTGAATATTCCTTTTTGGCAGCTAGATTCCTGTTTGATTTTCTCTGCAGCTGTTGATCTGTCTCATGTTACATTCGCATCATTTCTAAATCTGGTTTTTCCTATGATGAAGCCTGAGAAATATCTCCTTTTAATGGTTTCTAAGTTTTGTGTCTGTTTTTCATTCTTTAGGAGGCATTTAAACCAGTAGTCATGCCATTTCACGTAATGACATGCCTCCCGTTTATTCTCTTTTCTGTTAGCAAACAATATTTATTGTTTGTGTGTGTGCATGTGTGCAATAACTATTTGCTGTGCAGTTGCCTAAAGCACTGTAAAACTGTGTGTACTCAACATGGTGGTTTCTTTTTGTTTAGTTTTTATGCATGTCATCAAATACTCCCAGAGTGTCCCTTCTGCTTTCTGCATCAAAGACAACTACAAGATGGAAAGGGACAGTCTAGTAAATTTTACTTTCTAGCAAATTGTATATAGTAGTTTTCCAGTTATGTTTTCCTTCCAACTTTTACATACAAAATGTTCTGTTAAAATTCTGAAACTCAGAAATTGTTTCATGAACATTTAATGTTAAAATGAAAATCAGAAAGGAAATTAAAAGACAACGTAGGGGAAAATTGCATACCATATCACAGATAAGAGATTAACTAACATACTTACTAAAGAAAGACCTTTTATTAAATTAATGACATTCCAATAGAAAAAATAGTCGAACAACATGAATCAATAATTCCCCAAAGAATAAAAACTAGAGCTAATACGCATGAAAAAATTTTAGCCTAGCTAGTAACCAAAGAAATGACCTCCCTCCCTTCCTCTCTTCTTCCCTCCTTCTTTTCTTTTTCTTAATATAGTCGAAGAATTTCTCAATTTGGTGAGACAGGTGCTCTCAAACACTGTTGGAGTGGAAAGTGTCACAACCATTTTGGAAAGTCATTGGACAATATGAATTGAGACTTTAAAATGCTTGTAACCTTTAACCCATTAATATTACTTCTAAGAATTCATTCTAAGGAAATAAATAAGTCATCAAAGCATTACATACAAGGATAGTAACTGTCATTTATAATAGCATTAGAAACATCAAAAAAAATTTGAAACCTAAATTTACAGTGACAAAAGTGGTTACATAAATTATACAAAATCTTCAAGAGGGAATGTTATTGTGCAGCCATTAAAATTATGTTTTCAAAGAATATTTAATGATATTCAAAAATGTTCACACTATAATTTTACGTAAAGAGTGAATGGTACCAAACAAAGAATCAGAGAAAGGAGCCTGAGCTTCCAGTGCTCATGTTTATGTCCTGATCATTAGACTGTGCTGCCTCTTTCTGTGTGAAATATCTGCCACTGGATTTTATCTTGACACTAGTAAGATAAATGAACAAGAGACAGAATAGAACAAACATCAGAATATGCAGATATCCTTCATTGGTAATGATAGCCTTGAGAGAGAGTCACAGTCATTTAGCTTGAGGTTTGTATGGTAATTAAATGGCTCGGTTCAGCCACCCCCCTCCCCCCCACCTCCCCAACTCAGGAGGAAGTCATTGCAGGGCCTGCGTGCCTTCCCCCGAGGCTGTGGTTTGAAGCAGCCCCTTGCCTTCAGATCTTGGAGGGCTCCCTGAGCCCAGCCATAGAACCTGGCCTTGGAGCAAGCACCAGATGGCCATTTCAAAAGAAGTAGTGAACATTGGAAACCTCAAACAGCAAATCCAAAACTTGGTTATTTCTCTTTGTTTTGCTTTTTCAAATGTCAGTTACCCTAAAGAAAGATATGCCTGCGGAGAAAGAATATAAGCTTTGGCGTCAGGCAGAGCTGTGTTCAAATCAAGTTTCAGCCACCTAATAGCTACATGTCTTTGAGCAAATCATTTAACCTGGGTAAGCCTCAGTTTCATCCTTGTAAAATGGAAGTAATAATGCTAACTTTGCAGGGCGCTCTGGTGGAGATCAAATGATAAAAATAGACCTGAAACAGTGCCTGACACACAATAGCATTTAGCCGATGGTCAGTAAATATTAGTCAGGTCTTCTCTCTACAGTGTTTATATTGACTTGAAAGAAGTGTTTAAAAGTATGGCCTGATAAGACTTTTTTGTCCCCATAGCAAAGGTATTAGACATTTTGCAGATAATGATCTAAATTAAAATAAAGGTGACAGTTTTGCAAATCACTTAACTATATTTGCTTACTGAGTAGTCGTGTTAAATATTTCTTTGTGCTTTAGTTTCTACATCTGTTAGTTCGTATGATTTTATCTTAGCAACTATTCCTAAAAAAAAACTTAGCCTGTGCAGGTAATCACAGTGATATGAGTACTGGTTCTTCTTTTTAATCTTTTTTTTTTGCACGGTGTGGGTGAGGAGGAATTTTTTTTTTAACTTTCTGTATTTAAAAAATGTTTTGGGAACACAACCTTGAAAAGCACCCTCACCTTTTTCTAAAGTTTTCAGATGGGGTTGTTTTTATAATAATATGTTTATGGGCCTACCAGTGGTAATACCATTTGTAATGTAGCTGGTCAGAGGTACCTCCTGAGTTTGTGACATAGAATTTCTTGAGGTGAGGTTAACTGACTCATTCAGACCCAGGACTGTGGCTTCATTAACCTTGGGTTTTAACCAACTACTGATATACCTGGAGGAAAACTGCCTGGGTTCTAAGGATCTAGGCATTCAGCAATTACTAATTAAAAACATGCAATTTTTTTCTTTCTTTTTCTTCTGAATTGCACATGAGTGGATCATTCTCAGTGAGGGATGAGTGTCAAAACTATTTGAGATAGTAAGAATAGATATGAAAGGGAAAAGTGCCATCCACAGGCACTGGGAGCATTTGTATTAGGGATGACAGAGTATCTGGAATTTAGATGCATCTTTTTATAGATTTTCTTAAAAACTGACGTCAGTATTTGAAAATATCAGTGCTCCAGTTTCCATCGACTATAACTTGTAGACATTATGTAAAGCCAGGTGTGCTTGTGATTACCACTTAAGAGTTCACTGCTAGTTCTGGATCTGGGGAGATAATCTTAGGTGCCTGCTGAAATAGTAACTTATAATTTGGTACAAATGCAAAGCCAAATTGTTGTGGGGCGAATGCACAAGGAATCCAAGACTGGCATCAGTGTTGTAGTTTTATAGCTCTTTATTTTAGTGTTGCAGCTCTTTGTTCAGCGTTACAACACCTCTTTTTGCTTGCAAGCAAGGAGAGCACTGGGGAGCAAGAACTCCTAAACCAGTGTCTCCCAGAACAAAGGACAAGACCCTCTTATATAGCCTAAATTCCCGCCCTTTTCCCTCACAGGTTCCCATTCAGGCCCTCTTATGTAAATGAGGGATGCTGTCCTGCTAATTTGGATTGGCTGATTGTGGGACACAGTCTGAGGGTCCCTTTAGGAGCCTAATTTGCTTCTGGCCCCTGGGGTGTGTGAGACTGCTGTTATGTCATAGTTAGAAAATGCTTAGGGTTCCCTGCCACAAAATGTAGTTATTGGAATTGAAAATAATGAAGCCAAGGGCTTATTTTGGACAAGCAAGCAGTTGGAGCAGTTGAATACTAAATTACTGGCATGTCTGGTGATTTCCCCTGTGGCTTCTTATCTCTGTGGGTTATGTACCCTCACTCAGAGGGAGACAACCTTAATGCAACTTCCAGCAGATTTTCTTCTGAGGGGCTGCTTTCTCCTCAAGGGAGAGATAAATTAGTCATTGGACTTGTAGATAGTGTGATGAATAGAAAAACCTAAGTCAGAATCAAATTTGAATTTTACTACCCCATGGCCTACAGCTGTTTCTTTGGCTGAAAATATTATCCTTTTTTGAGGCAAACTGTTCAGCTGTAAGTTAGCAGAGGGTTTCTAAACAAAGCAAGTAAACCAATCCAAAGTGCAAAAATCAGAATAAATAGAATAAAAAATAGTTTTATTTTTGTTTTGTCATGTAATCCCAGCTGATAAAAACAGAAATATACATATATGTAATTGTCAGTTTCAAAATAATGTCAGTTAAAATGCCTCACTGTGTTTTAATTTGTCTTAAAGGCATATATAAAGAGAAGAATCTCAGAGAAAGTAGACATATTTTTAATGATTAACCATATATCTTAAAGTGTTTGGTATAAGAATGAACCAGTATTGTATTTCTTAGAAGGGCTGATCTTGTTGCAGTGGAATAAAGATTTGAGTTTTATTCACAATTTAGTTACTAATTAATTTAATTTATATAAAAATATAAATATATTTTCTTTTAACTTAAGTCACACTTAATGATAAACTCACTTCTCTTTACTGCCAGACTTCCTGTAGAAGTAGCCTGTGCTTGCTGCCTTAATGTCCTTACCACTCACTGTCTTTAATCACTTGCAATTTGACTTTGGCCCCACTTTACCAATATTAAATATTAAAGTGGGGGCTGGCCCGGTGGCGCACTGCTACAGTGCGCCGCTTGAGAGCGCGGCAGCGCTCCCACTGAGGGTTCGGATCCCACATATAGACCGGTTCCCACTCACTGGCTGAGCGAGGTGCGGGCGCAACACCGAGGGTTGCGATCCCGTTGCCGGTCCCGGTCCGGTACGGGCGCGACACTGAGGGTTGTGATCCATTGCCGGACACGAAAAAAGACAAAAAGGGAAAAAAAATATATATATATTAAAGTGGGGCCAAAGTCAAATTGCAAGTGATTAAAGACAGTGAGTGGTAAGGACATTAAGGCAGCAAGCACAGGCTACTCAGCCTTCATATCACACTGTTAAGAGCCACATTCTGTTGAATTTAGCTCTCCAGCATCTGATATGCCCAATTCCCTGCCCTAGTGCTCTTCTCTCTCACTGCTTCTCCTCATCCACCATGTTCTCTCGCCTAGTTCTTTTGTGTGTGCTGTAATATCTACCTGGTGTTCATAGCCTCTCTTGTCTCCTTTCAAAGCTTGGCCTTCTTTCAAAGTACAGGAGGAGGACATTCCATTCATTAACCTTCTCTGGTTCTCCTAGCTGGAAGTAATATTTGTTTCCTCTAGATTTTCTCTGCATCCCTCTTCTGACATGTTTTATATTCTATCCTGTATTATTTGTGTGGACATTTATATTAATAAATGTACAGCATTTTCTGAAAGATATTTTAGAATATAGGTGGTTATTTCATTACTCTTGTTAATAATCTTAACTTTCTTAGTTATTCCCAGGTGTTTTAGATTTAACAATTATCTGTTCAAACAGCTGATTGCCTCCTTTTGAACCCATTAGGTAGTTATCTCTGTAAGGGCCCATTAAATAATGAATTGCAGCATTCAACTTTGCAGCATGTAGTCTTCCTAAATCTAACCGTTATGGTTTATGTAATATTTTTGTGTAATTTCCAGTAAAGGAGGAGTAAATAAGAAGTTAGTGGCCAAATTCCCCTCAAGGTGATGGAAAAGTCTAGCACATTTTACACAGCTGATGTTGTGTGGAGCCTTTTGGAGCACTCCAGTGTAAACACAAGAAATACTGAGAGTGTTCTTTTACACCACTCCCTACAGCCATCCTATATGAACGTGTATTATAGCTCACTACAGCGATTTCTCACCTTTGAAGAACTCAGCAATCCAGTCATTTCTACTCCCCAGACCACTAAGGAAAAAAAGGCCAATGATAACAAATACAGATGAGCATCTAAGAATTACCAAGGGGAGACTTAATTTTGCCTCTTAACCACAGTTCTTATTTTACTTGGTTCCAATACACATCCTTTGGGGCTCTGCTTAGCAGCCTTCTCAAAGGAACATTCCTTGATGTACATCTTGTTCCCCACCCCAGCCCAAGGCTGAGTTAGGAGTACCAATTCTGTATTTCTAGAACAACAGAATTATAATTGCCTATTAATTTGTCTCCTTGACTGCTTCCTTCACAAAATCCAGAGCTCCTCGAGGACAAGAACTGTGTGCCACGTATCTTTGTATCTACATAAATATCTATTGAATGAGCAAAGCTGGTTACCTTCCTTTGAAGTCACAACAGGTTTTTAAGTAGCCCATTAATGAGAGAAAGCAGTTTGAAACAGGCACATCACCACAACAAATAATAGTTAATATTTCATAATGTGTCAGATGACAAAAATAGTGTGAAAAAGACAAAGAACCACATCTATCTGGGATCATTTTAGTTTGGGAGGGAAATAACCTGGAGTACTTCAGCAGTTTCCAGAAATATTGTTGCATGCTAGCACGGTACTATGGTTTACATTCATTTTGATAACTTCGAGTTACCAATTAAAGATTAAACACGTTCACAATATTCTGTTTAAGGATGCATACAGTTAATGCATTCTGGAAAGATTTCCTTGTAAAATTGCTTTAAAAAGAAAAATGATTTTGGTGTTTAATAGGATAAATCATTAACTTTCCCAAATGACTAATTTCTGAAGGTTCTACATATCCAAGGTCTTGCTGTATGAGGATACTATATCTGAGACCTTCTTGATGTATCAAGGAGTAGTAGTCATTGAGTCTACCAGAAATGCATAACATACTGTACAGGTACTCTGAGGATAGAAACACCATGGATCAAGGTGTAAGTGTGTTTCTATCCCCAGAGTACCTAGACAGTGTGAGATGCATATTCAGTGGACTGAATGTTTTCCACAAAAACAAGACAAGGGCCCAGCCATCAAAGACTTAGTTTTTCCAGATTTGTTTTATATGAAGTTTATTGTCAGAAGTCCTGGGAAATGGTTGTTATAGCTTTCTTACCTAGAACTTCTGCTCCTGTGTTCAGCATTCATCAGACGTGTAGTACCTTCATGGACCAGGCTCTGTGCAGGGCAATTGAGATACAGTGTGAGTGCTTGGAAGTGAGAGGTTTCTAGCTCTCTGCAGTATGACTCTGGGAAAGGTTTTCTCCCTGTAGAGACTGATATTTATTTTTTTCTTTCTGATATTAAATAGTTTATGAGAAACAAAAGATTAATAAAATTGTCTTCAGCCCTAAGTAAAAACATATTTTAAATGGCTAAAAATATAATAAGACTTATTACAATTCTTTTTCCTATTCTTGACCAGGGTAGAGTTCCTCATTTTCAGCCTACTTGTAAATAAAAGGGAACAGATCATCTGAGATCTTGCTTCATTTGTCTTTGTGGGTTATTAAGGTTTCTGTGTAACTGGGCTTTGGACAGTCCTTTGTGATAACAGGGAAGGTTGAGAGATGGCCTCCCTCCAGCAAGGGAGAAGGAGCCATAAAGACTGAATATCATGTTGTTCATATCAATACAGTTTGCTCCAGCATAGTTTCCCAGATCACAGCTGAGAAAAGAAGGAATGTACTGGGCTTCACTCTTCAGTAGAGCCAGATGCCCAACAAAGCAGGAATAATATCCTATATCTGTGAAGTTGCCAAGGCAACATCAAGGGTAGAGGGAAGGGTAGACGGAATGATTTATGAGGGTTTCTTATTATAGGAACAGGTCTAAAAATACCCTTCCATGTCTTGCTTTCACAAGGATAAATAAATAACACAGGATTACCAAGGGAATTGTGATGCATGAAAGCTTGGGACCTTATCAAGAGCCCAAGGAGAACAGGGCGAAGGGCAAGGAGAGGAGAAGCAGAAACAACGAATGAGGAAAAGCGTTTATGGTGTACTTTTAATCTTTTATTGAACTGATGCTGTGCCCGGATGTAAAACTGATTTTTTTTAAAAAACATGCAAAACAAGTTGTATATTTAAAATATGCCTAGGGGAAAAAAAAGGACAATTTACGTGGTAAAATGAAGATATCTTATTTCTATATTTTTAAAAAAAATACCTCTTAGCTTCTACTTTAATATTAGCAGATTTACAGAGACAATTACATGTGTGTAGAATAACATGTTATGGTAGCAGAGGTAGAAATTGCATTTTATTTATGAATAGTTCAGAAAGAAGCTCTTGGGGCACATAGATTTGGCTTATCTTAGCACCCTCTCTGAGCATACTGCAATCAGCCAGCCTTATCCAATGTCCATGTTGATTTTCACTCATGAATTATTATGTTGGTGACTGTATCAGTTTTATATTGCTGGGTAACAAATTGCTACAAATATAGCAGCTTAAAAGCAACATACATTTATTATCTCACAGTTTCTGTGGGTCAGGAGTCCAGGTACAGCTTAGCTGGGTCTTTTGTACAAGGCTATGATCAAGATGTTGACCAGGCTACGATCTCAATCTGCACGTTCAACTAGGGGAGAATCTGTGTCCAAGCTCATTCAGGCTGTTGGCAGAAATCATTGCTATAGAACGGAGGGCTTCAGTTTCTTACTGGCTGTTGTGAAGGCTGTCTGCAGCCCATTGCCACATACGCTTTTCAGCATGGCCACTTCATTAAGCTAGCACAGAGAATCTCTACTATGTCTGTTTATATAGCTATTTGTTAAAAGCAAGCCCCATGTCCCACCACACTCAAGGAGAGGGGGTTACATAAAGGTATGAATGAATACCAGGAGGGTAGGGATCCTTGGGATAACGTTAGGGTTTGTCTGTCATGTGGTCATTCTAAGGAAAAGGGTAAATTCTTTAATTTTAATAGCTGTGCAGTCTGGAAATCTGTTCAGTATTAGCATGTGTGTAGGCTAAGCTAATGAAGCTTCCATTTTTTATTTTTTTGCCTTTTGGTAAATGAGGAAGGGCAGAAGTGAAGTTGCAACCTTACTTAATGGAAGCTGACAGGAAGGAAAAGAGAGGTTAGCAAGGTTGAAAGAGCAATGAAATGAAAGAAGAGAATATTCCCTATTTTCACATGCAAAAATACAAATGATGGATTCAACTATTCCATTGTGTTCCCTAACCCACTTTGGAAGTCTGAGAAAACAGTTTGAGACTCAGTTCCTTTAGACTAACATGTGCCTTAATGTGCTTTCTATAGACAGTATACTCTATGTGTATTTTCTGTTACTAAATCAGAAATGTTGCTTTGCACAAAGTGGACAATTTGTTAGTCTACCCTGATGTCCCGGTCTTGGGACCTGGAAGATATTGTGGGCCTTGAATATTCATCCCTTACAATTAAAACATTTGTAAGCCAGCAAGCTTGGGTTATGGTTTAGGTTTTAATACGGTTTATGTCCTAAGCCACAGTGGGACTTGAAGAAAACTAAAGAACAGGACTGCAGGTGATTCCACAGGTGATTCCTGTGGCTGAATTGATTGTTTCCACAGTATCTAGTAAGGAACAGTGATCAGAAATTTAGGATCACATGGTAGACTTCAGGGACCCAAGCATTTCTTTGCTTCCTAAAATGGCTGCCTTCAAATTCATATTTAGGACAACCTCAAGCAACTAGAATCCAGATAAAAGGACCCTTCTGTTAACTGACTCTTCATTTATTTTGTAGCCCATCCAGTTTAGCATAAGGACACATCACAATGGCAGGTGATTTACTTCTTGGGCTATTGTCTGTAGTACAGTGCTTGACAAATAGAAGATGCTCAGTAAATGCTCATATGACAGCTACTACTATTGTTATTATTTACACATTCAGCTCAGTCTTCTCTGCTTCCTACAATTATGGTAATATAAGATGCAAAGTAACAAAAGGAAGAATAATATAAACATAAACAACAATCATAATACATTTTGATGAGGTCTGCCACGTTAGTCACTTTATCTGCACTATCACATTTAGTCCTCATGACAACCATGCAAAATATGTATTATTATTCTTATTTTATAGACAGTGAAACAGCCTCAAATTTACACTATCTTTTATAAAGATTTTTACCCATCTTTATATACCAAGAAAGTAAGTAAAACAGAGTTCCCTATTCTGTTAGTATCTTTTTTGTTAGGCTGCACTGCACATTTGTCCATTGCACGAACTCATTAGAGAAAAGTCCTCCAAACAGCTGTCCTAATTTTTAGAAATGTAATTTGGACCCATGCTAATTTGTTTCATATCATTGGAAACTGAGAATAGCTATTCAGTACTAGTCAATTAATATTCCATGTATACTAGGCACTTTAGGTAGTAATTTCACATATCAATAGTAATTCCCCACCAGTGCCTTAACATACACATATAACTCTGTCACACATGCACTGCCCTGCCCTTTACTTCCGTGGGCATGTGCCCTCAGGCTCCTGGGCTGCAGTACTCGACATGAAATGCTCTACAGCTCTACCTCTCCCTGTCCCCTCATCCCTGCAGCCACAGGTAACTTTACCTGATAGCTTCCTATGTATCCTACAAGTCTCAAATGAGATGTTTTTTTCTTGGCAGAAATTTTTCTTGATCTTCTGGTCCTTTCGCTACCCTGTCCCTCATAACTTCCTCATGTGTCCTTTCCTATGCACTTATCTGTTTACTTGCCTCTCTCACCCGCTGGATTGTGAGCCCCTTGTACAGGGGCAGTACTCTGTTGGTTGCAGTGTCCCCAGCGTATGGCTTAGGGTAGGCACTCAGTGAGTACAGACTAAAGTTACGAGAGAATGCACATCTCATCTTAGCCTCAGAGCAGCTCTGGGTGACAGGTAGGAAGCCAAAGCTCTGTGAGTGTGTGGAACTCTCACAAGGCCACCACACCACAGTTGATCTCCTGATTAGAGACCAAGTCTCCTAACAGTGGTCTCTTTCCTAGGAATAATGCTTTTTCATAAAATCTTTCATTTTTTTTTTTTCCATCCTAAATAAACTTGGTTTCTTTAACCATTCCTTCCAGGGATGTTTTTCCTAACCCTTTCAAGATTGCTGATTGTTATTTTATAACTTTTATTTTTTTCATTTTACATGTTATATTTTAGTAAGGCATTAAAAGCATAGGACAAAGCAGACCCAAGGTTTTTGGATGTTGTAGATTTCATCATGCTGCTTATTTAGTTCTATTGAGTCAATACCTCCAGGGCATTGATACTGCCTTAACCTCTTCCTTTGAAGACTTTTTTGTGCAAGGTAGAATATACTCATATCTAAGGAGACAATTCACAAGGTTATGTGCCTCCTCTGCCTTACAGAGGCATTTTCCAGAAGTGTAATTTGAGGGTCGCTCATACGTTGAAGAATATAGGGGAGGGCTTTTACTGTCACGAGGTTCAGAAATGTGGCTGGCTCCTCACAGACATAGCCTCATAGCACCATTCCTCATGATTCCAGAGTGAATATTCTAATTCCCTGCACACTGGAGTGATTCTTCATTTCCCACAGTTGAACCTGTTGTATTATCTTATTACCTACTCTCTTCTATGGTCCATAGGGGTAATTTAATTTTCAATCCATGTACCCACTCCTCTTACCTAATTTCTCCTCAGTGCCATGCTTAATTCCTTCATATTTACTCATTAATTAAATGAGAGGACTTGCTAAGTTAAAGTTCACTATCTTCAGAATTCTACATGATGCTGTCCTTGAATAACTGATGCAATCAATATTCTTTGAGCTGGGTCATGTGATAAGCCCTCTGATTTATCAGTGTTTCTTTTTGGATTGAAATAGGGTATTAGTGAAGTTTTATGAGTTTATTCTTCATAAAGATAGATTAGTCTTTACCTATTCATTTTTTGAATTTGTATTGCCTAGTCCCAGAAGGTGTGGAAGTAACACTGATATGTCTGTAGATTTCAGGAATATCCATTTTATGTCTCAGTGCACATATCCCACAGTTTTCTGTTCCAACTTTTAGGTGCTTTATGAGGCCCTCATATGTTTTTTTGTTTTTTTGTTTTTTTTCCTTTTTTTTGTCTTTTTTCATGACTGGCAACGGATCGCAACCCTCAGTGTCGCGCCCGTACCGGACCGGGACCGGCAACGGGATCGCAACCCTTGGTGTTGCACCTGCACCTCGCTCAGCCAGTGAGCGGCCAGTCTGTATGTGGGATCCGAACCCTCGGCGGGAGCGCTGCCGCGCTCCCAAGCAGCGCACTGTAGCAGTGCGCCACTGGGCCGGCCCCCCTCATATGTTTTAAAAATAACTTCTAGTGACCCCAGTGGTAAGCTATTCCTTGGATTTAGAACAGTGTAGCCTGCAGTTTCCAGCCTTCCTAATTTGCTGGAGGAATCTTGGATTAGATTCTCCCCCTTTTCAAGGTGGCTGTCTGCCTTTCCACCCCAGTGCTTTACAGAGGTAACAAGATCATGGTGGACTTATCTTTAAAAATTGGAGGTAAAAATACAGTATTAAAAACTTCATGTTACAGTGTCATTTATTTAGAGCTTCCTCTCCTTTTCTATGAAAGGCTACTATTTTCCTTTTGTTCTGTTGTTGCTTAATGCTTTTCAGTAATGTCCACATTTGTATCCTGTGATGCCATGAGCATGAGCTTGGGGGCAGGCTTACTCGCATTCAGGTCTTTGCCCAGCCTGCAGTTGCAAAATGAGATGAAGAGTGTTAATATTGACCTCATACAGTTGAAGTGAGAATTGAATCCTCTAAAATGTGGAAGTACTTTGCTATAAACTTTAAATACATAAATAAATAGATTGAAATGGCAAGTATTAAGTGTTGGTATTTATGTCCAAAATTGCCAAATGCCATGTCTTTATGTTTTTAGTCAGAATATCCAATAAGAATATAAGATTAATAGGTTAATAAATGAGCACCTCCCATTCTGTAGATGTGTCTATTTCTACTGCTCTCATTCTCTATTTGTGGGTCTATTTCTTTTAATGCCCACCATTATTTCTCTCAACTCTGGCCAGATTTCTATAAATGGGTGTAACAGAGAAGTAAATTTTAAGTATTAATAATTACTCTTGCAATATAATCTTAAATAAAAACAAATGAGTAGGATATTCATTCTTATCTCTTTAAAGAACTCATATATTTTTTTTTTTTACTTATCAATTAATTCTTGAGTCTTTTGCCTCCAGTGGATCAGTGATTTTCAGTAGAAAATCTTTCCTTTCCATATGACTTTATGCTTTTTTTTTTACTGGAGAGTTAACAGCAGGGCTGCTAAAACACTTCCAATTCAGGCATATCTTTTCCTCTTCCTCTTTCTTTTAGAAAATGATTTCTTTGAATTCTGTGCTCAGTTTGTTTCCAGAAACCTACTGAAAAATATATGGTACAGATATGAATGTTCATAGTTACAGAACAGCAAAGAAATATTCTGTTTTGGTGGCTTTTTTTAAAATAATGGGGAATGTGGGGTTATTCATACTGGGGAAAGGGAAATTTTGAGAATTTTAGGCACTTTATCTGACTGGCAGTTATGAGCTCTAGGTTTTGTTTTGTTTTTTTGGTTTGTTTGATTTTTCCCCCCCCTTTTTAAAAACCTACTTCCTTTTATTAACTGACTGTTGCATGGGAAATGACAAAACACTATGTTTTTGGTTTTTTTAATGGCCAAGGAAAGCCTTCTCAATTCAACTGTACCTTTTTCCTCTTGCTTTGTAGCCCTAGGCTGATCACTACTTCTGTATCTTCTTCTTCCTCCTTTGAAGAGTCCACTTTGTTCAAGTTGTGAATATTGACTGAGTACATTGTTAGTCCAGACTCTTGTGATTGCAAATGACAGACCACAAGTCAAACTAATTCATTTAAAAGTGGGTATGGGGGGAGGAGGGCTTATTGAGAGGATGCTTAGGTAGCAAGGAAGAGTAGAATCTGCACTATTCCTCATCCGAGTCTTTGTGAAGGGGCTGTTGCTCAAGCTCCTTCCCTTAACCCTTGCATCTGCTAGGAAAGGCCATGTTCTCTCCTCAGCACCTTGAAGTAGATCCCTTCCTCTGCTCCAGTTGCCCTCCCATCCCTCCTCCTGCCCTTTTGGTCAGGTTAACTCCAGCTTATTCTTCGGGACTCAGTTTAGGTAGCCCCTTCTCCTGGTCATTTTCCCTAACCCCTGCCCCCAGCCTGGGGTGCATCCCTTTTATGTGTTTTCATAACATCCTATGCACAGGACCTGTCTATGTACTTATCAAACTTTGCAGTAATTGCTTGTTCACTTGTGTGTTTCCCAACTGCACTGTGGACTTCTAGAGGGTGGGAACTGGGTCGGATTCATTCTTTCATTCTTTGTCCATGGTCTCATTCATAAACAGAGAGAAATTTTGTTGAATGAGTGAACATGGGATCTCCATTCATTTCAGTGATATTACTTTCCTTTCAGGGCTGAGCTCAGGACAGATGCCAAAGCCTCTGTCCTGCTTCTAAAGGCCTCATTTTAAAACCAGACTGGATGTGATTCCTTTCCACAAACAAATTCAGTGAAGAAACATGAATATCCTTGCAAAAAGCCCAAGTCTGTTGTTGTTTTGGTAATCATCAGTTTTGTGTAGTATCTAGATATAAATGACAATGACTTAAAAGATATTTGTAAAATATGTAAGTGAACCTTAATTAATGAGCAACCAGATTAACTATATAGTTGATATGAACAGAGTGGTGGGAATTGGTCAGGAAGGTGCCAGACAACGAAAATTAATACTTAGTGGGTAATTTTTAATCTTTTTTTCCCCAACGAATCCAATTATTTTGATGAGAAGTCTAACAACCCTTTAAGTAAGTTGAAAAAACTTTTTCTGATACATATTAACTTTTGTCCTTCCTTCTTAGGGGTAACCATAGTATTATAATATTTAATAACTTTAATATCGTTATTTTTCATTTGTTCTAAGGCTGAAATATGCTTGGTGGTTCATCAAGGACTCTGATATGCAGGTCACACAAAACGTGTAAGAGCACCTTCTCTTATTGACTGACGGTTTTGTAACCACTGTGATTATACTCTTTAGTGGTTATGAATCCACAAAAACCATTCACAATAACAGTTTTGGGAGGTAGAAACTAAAAAGCTCCTCTTTTTTCTTGTACGTAGCTTTTTTTCTTAGGGTATATAACTTGACACCTAGTATTCTGAGCCTATGAATTAGCAAACCATTTTAATGGGACTTTGCTCTGGTTCTAAGAGTTTTCATCATCAGAAACAAGGTATTTTACCAGAAAAAAAAATGAAAGAGTTGGTTTTACTGACATACTTATGCATTCCTTGTTCTCCCCCTGCCCCCCCCTTTTTTTTTCCAGTGAGCATGTTTTTGAACACATTAACACCGAAGTTCTACGTGGCCCTGACAGGCACTTCCTCATTAATATCAGGGCTTATTTTGGTAAGTGGTGAAATCCTCATTTAAAAACATTCTGATTACTAATATGTGTGTTAGTATATGTACAAGAAAAAAAATCTGAAAAATATACATCAGCAGTTTATAGTGATTATCTTGCATATCTTGTATATGTTGGGTGGGAGGACTTATAGAGGCCTTTCACTGTCCAAGTTACGTATCTCTGAAATATTTAAAAAAAATTTTAAGCAGTCATATGAAGAGTCTACAAAAAGCTCATGGAAAGATTCATATTATCTTTTAATTTTATTTTTCCATGAACTTCTTGAAGTACTCTCATATATCACTTTTGTTGAAGGGGGAAATATGTAAGTAAGATGGAAAATAAGGGGACACACAATTCTATGTCAAATTCTAATGTATAAGATACAAATAAATGTGACTCAGCTGGACTAAAAAATGCTTTTTATTATTTTCATCAAAATGGATTATTGGACATAATTACAATCAGTAGGAATATAGCTCAGTTTTTTAAAATATATTGATATGGATGTGGCAATTCTAAACTTTCTTTCCCTTCATCTTTTCTCTTAAATTTAGGTTTAGTTTTTTATTGCTTCCTTTAAAAAATCCTGAATAGACAAAAAGCAATATGATTATCATCTGCATGGCTCTATTACCTTATGCTCTGTAATAGTTGCAGTTGTGCTAAATTATAACACCTGAAGTAGTTCATTTTAGCAACTTCAAATGGAGACCTTCTAAACTCAGTGGGACCACTCTAATATAATTAAATCACCTTTAGGGAAAAAGAGGTTTTAGAAATCCCCTTTTTTCTGTACACATAATCCTGTGATTATGATAGAAAAACAGGCACAGGAATGGTATTATAGAATTGATATTAAGAAAAATGGAAGATCAGTAGAAAAACAGAAAAGTTTTAGGGGAGAAGGCCATAAACAAGTGGAGCAAAGAGCTCCACTTGGGCCTAGAATAATGGAGGATTTCAGAAGCTTGAGCTTATTAGTAAGGAGCCATAGAAAAAATGGATAAATGAATAAATTTATGCAGGGCAGAAACCTACAAACAGGTGAAAGGGATGGTGGTGGTGTGGGGAGCATCTTTTTGTGATCAGAGCATATCCAGGTTCATCTTGCTCAGCTGTATAGCATGTGCTGCTGAACTCAAGGCATGAGATGTTAAAGTTGATGTTATTGAGCCAGGAATGTGAAGAATATCAGCAGGAGCCACTCTAAAATGGTTTTATAAGTGGAAATCCAAATAGAAAGCCCAGTGCTGGCTGCAAAGACTGACCCAAGGTGAGGGGAAGCATATTAATGCTCTTCTTTAGAATGGGTTGGAATAAGGTAAATGTGGTCATTTGTACCAAGTCACCTCTTAAATACTGGTCTGCCCCACCTGTATGTTTCTCTGAAGCCTTCCCTGTTCTGTATAGACAAGAGAAAAATAAGGACACCGTAGAGGGTTGTTTAAAAGCTGTAAAGTTTCACTAAAGGACTGTATTTTTATTCTGAGCTTGTATCCCTCCTACTTTTTAATGTTAAAATTTCCTTCTGATGGCCGGCCCAGTGGTGCACTGCTACAGTGCGCCGCTTGGGAGTGCAGCGGCGCTCCTGCCAAGGGTTCGGATCCCACATACAGACCGGTTCCCGCTCACTGGCTGAGCGAGATGCGGGCGCAACACCGAGGGTTGCGATCCTGTTGCCGGTCCCGGTCCGGTACGGGCGCGACACTGAGGGTTGCGATCCGTTGCCAGACACGAAAAACGACAAAAAAAGGAAAAAAAAAAAAAATTTCCTTCTGAAATGATGGTGATAGTGGATAGTGTTGTTATTTTACTATTATTACTTGGCAAAGAAAACTTTAGCAGCCCTAAATTGGACTTCAAATTTGGTAAAGGGCAGGAGAGTTTTTAATAGAATGTAAAAGCTGAGAGTATGGGAACCACTGGCTTAAGAGACCAACAACCTCAAGAATTTTCTATTTGACCTGTGGAGGGGCAACATAAATTATCTAAAAGGGAAAAAGTAAACAAAAATATCTGAGTCTGACCTAGAGCAATGAATGGAGAAGAAAAAGGCTTTAGATAATCTCTGAAAAGCTCTCCAGTCCAGTGCATCCAGGGCAGAGAAAAATGAACTGAGGGAGGATTTGGTGGAAAGAAGCTAGCAGAGACTGCTTTGCTAGAAAACCACAGAAAAAATAGGTGTAAATGTTGAAGGTTTGGGGATGAGTCTCTCACTCCAAAGGTTTCTAACTTTACTGGCTAAACAGAAGATTTAAATTAGAAAGCAATATGCTTATTATTTAGAGTTAAGTAAGAAACAGTATTAAAATATTGAGAATTCCACAATGTCCAGAAGAGGACAAGGAGGAGGTAGAAGATGACAAGAGAAAGTAATGAAGAAGGCAGATCAGTTTTGGTGAGACAGATGAAAGAGGAGGAAACCAGGGAATAATCAGGGATTGTTGATGTTCTAGGCCTTTACAGTCATTCAGCTCAAGCCTTCCAGAAGAAAATTTGAGACTTCCAAAGGAAAGAAAAGGAAGTTTTTTGTCTAAGCTCATGTGGTTAGTTTGTGGCAATTCAGGCCTAAGAACCTATGTCTTCAGGTTCCTACCTTAATATTCTTATATGGCCTGAAGAAACTTCAAACTTGGAAAATGCTTTCACATGCTTGATAAGTTCTTAAGTATTTGCTGAAAACATGGCAATCTTTTAGCATATACAGTATACATATTTCTTGAGAAGAGGAGAGAGGTATTATAAATCTCCATCTAATAATAATCATTTACATTTTAAATAATTTAATATTTTTTTCCTAAAATATGTTTGAAGTATTTTTTGATTAAACAAATAAGGAAAAAGTGAACTTTTTTGGATACATTTTATACTGAAACCAGTAATTGACAGTGATGCTGAAAGGTAGGTTTTTGTTTGCATGTTCCTCCTCTCAGGGGATGTTCACTTAAGAACATTACCTTCTAGCTGATGCTTACTATGTGCCAGGCACTGGTCTAAAGCACTTTCCATGCTAACTCATTTACTCTTCACAGCAATAAAATGAGGTAATGGCTAGTGTTGTTTCTGTTTTTCTTATACATAAGCCAAACAGATAGAATAGATAAGTTAGTAGCCTGCCTGAGGTTGCACAGCTAGCAAATGGTGGAGCAGGATGGGAACCCACAGGCAGCCCTCTTGCACAGGCAGCCCATGCTTTTATCACTTATTTCACTTATAGCCTCCGAAGTTCTCGACTATTTTTCTGGCCTGCTGAACAAGTGGCAAGTCTGGATTTTATTCTAGCAGTGTCTTGGTGTGGGTTCACAGGCTATAATTACCACAGTGTGGGTTATTTCCTTTCACTCTGGTAAGCTAGGCCCAATGGTTGTTTTCCCTTCTAACTCAGGGATGGCAAAGTCCCATCAGCAATAGAGATTTCCCAAATGAGATTTTCCGCCTATGCAGATCTGGGCTGGCAAGGCTTTCTCCCACTTGTGGAGTGTAGCTGCTGAAAATGGATGATCACTACATTTGTCTTGCAGTATTCTCAGGAAGCAGAGGATACTCCCAACTGATAGGAAACTTAAAGCAAAGGAAAACCTCTCATGTAGGAAGATTTTGAAAGGCCTTTCTCAAAAATGCTGGTCTATACTGAGGGCAGAGTAACTACAATGTGGGAATCACTCTTGATAGCTTTAGGCTCCTGCTTTAGAGATTGTTGACATTGATATATTTAGAAATTGTTGACACCAGTTGCCTTTGGGGACTAAGCTTTGCTAGGCCTTGAAATGAACCCAGAGATATTCAGCCACTATTCTTTTCTGCCAAATGCATATGAGGGAGAGACAGCATTGAGTTAAAGGATAAGGTGCTTTGCAAACTAGCTGTGTGCTGTGTGCGTAGAGTGCTTAGCGTTTTGTTTCCAGGCCCTGGAGAGACAACTAACTGCTCTCCCCTGAGCAGTGTTCTGAGGGCCTGCCATGGACATTCAAAGTAGAGGGCTGCTCCTGGGAATATTGGTTGTTTGGGGACCTCAGGAATCCTTTGCTGGAGACTGAAATTATCATGCAATTTGATGTCTTAGGAAAAAAGAGTTAAAAACAAACAACCTGGTATTTCCTCTGTGAAGAAAAAGTCAGTTAACTGAACAATTACACATAGAAATAAAATTTGTTTGGCAAACGCTGCTGTCTTTTGCACTAATGTGTTTAAAAATAAATAGGTGTATATTTTATTATGAAATATAAGCTAGCAATGAGTTTGTTATACTTCCTATCTTACTCTTCCCTTTTGGTTCCTGTGCCCATACACATCCAGGTGGCTCTCTCCCTTGCTGAACTTCAAGCTGCCCCTCCGCCTGCTTGGCACAAACCTTACTGTCCCTGTCCAGTTTGAGCCACAGGAACTGCACCTGTTGTTACAGCCCAAACCTAGCAAGGACATGCCCGGTCTGTTTGAAGTAGCCTCTGCAGGCAGTGTTTATTTCAATAGAGAACATTTCTGGGTTTTGTTTTTGTTTTTGATAGTGGCAAGGTGGTTATGTGGAGAAAAGACTCCCCTTATCTTTTCCATTCTACAAACATTTTGAGAAAATTGTTGTATGTTATACTGACATTTTATACATAGATTCCTGTATCCCTATTAACATGTATATAGACATGACCCTACATCTACATTTTATACATATATATTAGAGAGATATGAAAAAGACATCCAGAGCATAATTTTTAAAAGTTAGTATTAAGAACAAACAAGAGAATAGTAAATAAAAGAATTAGTTCATGGATTGGATGAAAAAGAAGTATGTTTTTGGTAAAGTGGTAGAAGAGCTTGTGACTAGACAGAATCAGTTGTAACAAAAGGTCCATTTATTGAGTTCCCACTCTATGCTGGGTACTATATTAAACATTTTTCATATATTATTTCATTTGATTCTCACTGGAATTCTAAGTGGTAGACATAACCAGTGCCATTATTTGGCTGAGTATAAACAGACACAAAGGTTAAATATTTGACCAAGGTTATATAGCAGATAAATGGTAGATTTGAATCTGGCTTTATCTGGCCATGCCCTCCATCCCCTCCTGTTTAAAAGTAAGGGAGTGGATCTGGAAGATTATTATGTCTCCTTTCAACTCTTTTTCATCCATCTGAAGATCTTGACCTGCATTTCAGTTAGCATTTCAATTGATAGGTATATGGATCACCTAAATGATGCTGATTCTGGAGCTGAGAGTGAAAAAAGGCTCAGGGAAACTTGACTAGAAGGTCTGTTGGGGTGTGGGAAGCAGCACATAAATGTCAGTCTGCATCAATTATGAAGCAATGCTCTCTTGGCTCTAGTATAAAGCGTGCGAGAGATGCTGTGGGGGCCAGATGGCAGGGGATCCTGCAGACAGTGTGAAGAAACAGACTCATTTAGCCTTATCAGATTACAGCTTCTTGGGTTCACCATGAAAATTAATGATCTTTGCAGGAGAATAAGAACTAGGCATAGAGAGTAGATAGATGCCTGTCAGGGTATGATTGTGAACATGAACATTTGAATGGATCAGATTAACAATTAGACATGGCACAAGTGAAGAAAGTAAATAAGCTACTGGTAGATAAAGAGATAAAACTGCCTTTTGGGCTTTTTCAGTTTACATTTGAGCACAAATTGAGAGGCTTGAAAGTCATATAATTGCAGGGCTGGGGCAGGAACACTCAGAAGCCATCAATTTAAACCAATAAAGACCTAAGGACTAGGCATCCAGAAAATGTATTATTTACCCAGGTCACCTTGCTAGGTATGGATGGAGTGAAGACTAGAATTTAAATTTGCAGTGTTTTGCTATATAAAGGTGTTGCCTGGAAAGGTGGATACCATCAGGGTATATAGCATTTGATATTTTCATTTTAATAGATCCATAGAAATGGGCCAGGAAGAAAGAGAAAGGGGGAGATGGAAAGAGAGAAGAAAAATTTTTTAAAGAGAAGAGAAAGAGGGAGAGAAAGTGTATGCAACCTTCCTTGGAGGAGACATTTTTTCTTTTTCCAGTGGCCATGGATTAGGTCAGATTTGGCCAGTCTAGAACATGGACCAGCACTTACCACAATTTAGAATTATATTTTATTTTTGTGGTCATATATTATTTTCTTCCTTTCTTGAATAGAAGCATCATAAAGTTGGGGATCATATCTGTGTTCCTATTTACTATTGTGTATAGCCTGCACCTATAATGCCGTGGTAAATACTTAAAAATATTTTTTGAATGCACAGAAGATCCAGTTGACTGACTGAATTAACCAAGTGCACTGGTATTATCTGGGGAGCTAATTTAAAATGATGGTGTCTGACGGGCCGGTCCCGTGGCTCACTTGGGAGAGTGCGGCACTGGTAGCGCTGAGGCTGTAGGTTCGGATCCTATACAGGGATGGCTGGTGCACTCACTGGCTGAGAGTGGTGCAGATAACACCGTGCCAAGGGTTGCGATCCCCTTACTGGTCAAAAAAAAATGATGGAGTCTGAGCACCAGCCCAGACCAACTGAATCAGAACCTCTAGAGGAGGGACCTGGAGGACAGCTGCCATCACAGTAAGAGCTAGCAGGATTTGGGACAAATGACACAAACTGGTTTCTCCTGATTCTCAGTGGTCTCCATGACTTCACCCCAGGAGAGTGATCCTCCCCTCCAGGCCATAGTAATTAATGCTACAATGGAAAATCTCATCCTTTGAACATAGACACTGAGGTGGTGATAGAACATTGGCTGTTGACTGTGAAGGTCACCTCTCTGTTTTTCCACTTTAGATTTTAACAGTAAAATCTAACTTCACCTCCCTGTCTTTTCTCTTAAAGGCTTGGCAATAGGTGGCCAGGAAGGGGAGCAGAAGGGCATGAATGTCAGTTCTTCACATAGCGCCCCCCAACTGATGAGGGGAACAGATAGCTGACAAGGGATTAGCTGAGCTGTAGGAAGCAGAAGGACAAGACCTATTCAATAGCTATTCAGTATTCCTAAACAAAACGTATAGAAGCCAAGAATTTAAATTTTAAAAAACTTTGTCTGTAATGAGGAATTGAGAGAGACTTTGAAGTGGTCAATCGGTAGTACAGAGAAAAGGATATATTGGAGAATTCAAAAAGGAAACTGAAAAGGTTGCAGATATTACTGTAATGCATGCCCACTACTTTGGTTTATCTCATTTATGCCCAGATGATCTCCTTTTCCAGAAAAACTGTTTACCACCAGGTAAATTTTGAATACTTAAAGTAGGTGTCAATTTGTCAGTCTTTCCATGTGGGAGTAGACTGCCAGAAAGTTTCATATTCCCTCTTCAGTCACTACCATCACTATATCTATCTTCCTGTGATTTCATCATCAACTTTAATTCTTAAGAAGCACCTAGTCAATTTCAGGGTTTGACATCTTTATATTTACCCTGCGTTTAATGGAATTGGTGTGGAATTTACCAAGGTTCTACTATATGGGAATCTGTAACATTTTTTAATGCAATATAGGGTATAGGGAAGTCCCTGACTCATGAACAGAAGGTTTTATATAGAGAACATGCAATTCAAAAGTAGAGGAGGCATAATTGGATCAGAAGAATCTAGACATCTTCAGGAAAGATTCAACTTTTAGGTCTGCAAGATGGCTGGAAGAGCCTTGTTTATTGTTCCTTTGCCAGATTTTGTTCCCTTCCTGTGGATAAAGACAAGACAAATCTGCAGTTTAGGCTAGCTGCAAGCCTGGGTCTCAGCTCCCAGTCCCACTGCTCTTTGGTCATCCTCTCTGCATCTGTCAAATAGTAATGGAGGAGGTCACTGAGCATTGGTTACTGGGTCCTTGCTTAATGCATCTTTGTTTTAAATATGACCTTTGCACTGAATATAGCTTATGGCCTTTCCGCCCTGCAAGGTATAGGTGAAAACCACTTCCTCAACCCTCACATTGTCAATTCCACCCCACCTCCATTATTTCCAGAAGATTAAACTTACCTGCACCTCCACTGAGATCAAGGTTACCCGGTTTTTATCTCTTTGTTGCCTTCTTACCTGTGAAACAGCTTATATCACGTCCTATTTTCCAAAATAAAACATCTCCCTCTATTCATTTATCCTTCTCTTTCTTGTCTCTCAGAACAAGAAATGGTAGATTACCTTTTCAAAATAGGATAGATGTGCTTCCTGTACTCTTGGTGTCATGCTTCTTGGTCATTTGTACTCTTCCACCTTCAGTTTCCCTCTTTGCACTGGATTCTTTTCCCCTTCCACAAATCTGTGTGAGTCACTTTTCATAACAAAGTCAACACAAAACTTTTCTTTGATCCTACTGTTTATTTAGACTATATTCTTTTACATCAACCTGACTAGCTCTTATCTATTCACTCAATCTTCTATCCATCTATCCATCCATCCAGTCTTCTGATCATCTATCCATCCTTCAATCCTTCTCTCCCTTCGTCCCTTCCTTTCTCCCTTCCTTTCTCCCTCTTTCCCTCCATACTTCCATCAACATTAACTGAGTGTTTACTGTGAGTGCTTAGTAATAAGCATGAGTGCTTAGTACGTATAAGTGCTTAACTAAATGCTTATATTACACATTAGAAAACTGAGCCCCAGAAAATCAAGAGAACCAACCAGGGTCACACAATCTGGCTATCTAGTTTAAAGGGTGGTTGCCTTTAAACTAGATGGTAGGGTCATTATTGACTTCCTAAATGCCAAACCCAGTTGATGCTTTTTAGTTTTTATCTGACTCGAACTGTATAATTATTAGTGTAGAGCATGAGTAGGAAAAAAGCACTAGAGAGGTTAAGTTTTTAAGACTATGAAATGCGTAAATTTATATATTTTTTGTTATCTATCAGATTTAAAACTTTTGCTCCACTGTGGTGGGCCAACTAAGCTGCTAGCATGTCCAAGAACTACTTTTAAAATCTAAATTTGTTTATGAGAGCTTTGTTGTTTGCATTGTAGGTATGCAGCAGGAAAAAGAATTCAAAGTGACATCAAATATGTGCACATTAAATAACACTATCATTTGAATCTGGGAAGCTCTTTAAATACTGTGAAGTACTCGCCTCAAAGCCTCACATATTTCAGGATAAGAGGAAGATTGTTATGCTAAGACCCAAAATTAGAAGATGTGGTTTGAAGTTTCAGAAGTCTTCAAGACCTCCCTTCTTCCTTTCCTCATTGTTCATTGGAAGAACAGGAGTCCTTCTTTACACTTGTGTCCCCTGTACACAGCAGGGTCTGTATTTCTGTTCTGATATGACAGGCCTGAAAACCCCCTTCCCCACCCCTCTGTCTTCCCGAATAGCTCCATGAATAGCCCAGTCTTTACTGAGGTCTACTATTTTTGCATTAGAAATACTGGGTAGAAGGTCTGTCTCCTATCATAATTCAAATATCCAGTCTCCTATCATAATTCAAATATCCAGTTAATATGAGTCATTTACACCTTAGGGTGAATTATCTGGTCCCATTTGATAGACTACTTCTGGATTGGTTTTTATAGCTAAGAAAGCACAGAGAGACATTGTTGGAGGGCACTTGAAAGTGAAGATTTGAAAAGGGAAATGATAGGCTATATCTGTCTGGTTTTGTTTACAAGAAGCAAGGCAGTTAGAAAAAGAGGTCTTGTTGTGGGATCCTGGTAAGATTAGTGGCAAAGTGCTGGGGCTTCAGGCTGAGCGACACTTTAATTAGCTATGCAACTTTGATGGGTAGTCAGACTGCACCTTGATGGGTAGTCCTCATTTCTTATCTGTAAATGGACTCTGTTACATAGTCCTTTAAGGTCCCTTTTAGTGCTGACATTCTATGGTTCTGCTGGAGGAACTGAGAAATCTGAAGCATCCTAAGATCTTTTTGTGTACGATGGGTACAGGAATGCTGGGAGTGACCTGGGAGGAGACACTGTGGATCTGTGGCATAGACTTGTAGTGGCAGAGGCCAAATCATTGTAACCCTGGAGCACAGCTCATGACTTGTATGGGACACTTAGTGCTGTGTGATGAAATGAATGAACTAATTAGCCCGGTAGGTGCCCTGGCAGTACAATATAGAAAGCAGAGCAAAGACTTGGGGCAAAGAATGCTCTCCCCTACTAGTGACTGAGAGCCATTGCTAGTTCTGTGACTAATGTTCTGGGTCCTGTGGAGTCTTCATTCTCTTCTAATAAAGACAAAGCCAAGAATCTCTTGAGGGCTTTGATGAGTGGTAAGGACTGTGTGGTGAACGATAAGTACCGTCTGTCACAGTGATTTCCAGGACTTTCTACCAACACCTAGTAAGAGAGAAGATGCTGTACTAACCTGAATTGTTGACTGGGCAAAAGAGGCTTACCTCATAGCAGTAAGTGAGGTGTGCTGTCCTTGGGGAGGTATGTACATCATTAACATAATAAGTGGTAGCTTTGCTATTACTTTTGGGAAATAATTGTGCAGCAGGCACTGAACTACATGTTTTATATGGGGTTGGTGTGAAAATTGAGGACAATTGAGGGTAAGTAATAAATGTGAAGCTGATGTTCAAACAGATCAAATAACTCAACTGTGGTTACAGACTCCCTTCTGAATTTATAGTCTATAAGCTTACCATTCTAGAACTTTCTTCCTTCTTCAAGCAAAATCTCTTATTCCTAGTACTCCAAATGTTACAGACTAGTCCTTCTTAACTTCTATGCTATATTCTCCCCACTCTTCCCAGAGTAATTACTTGAATGTTTTAACATGTGGAAATTCATATAGTCAGCAGGAGTAACTCCCTGGAATTAAATCAAGGTGTCTTATTATAGGATTGGGAACATTTGGTTTGATGGATACTTCCTTCTGGTCACTCATAGATATTATTTCTATCTTAAAAGAGAAAACATCAGCTTTTAAATAATACCCAAATTTCATTCCAGAGTAGATAACAAAATCTGGTTTTTATTAAATAAGTAAGGATAAAGGTAATTATCCTTAAATTATCCTATTTTGCAAAGCAAAATATAACTTTAATCAGCTACTCTAATAGTTCCATATTAATTGCACATTCCATATTATATTATAAAAATATAGTGCAGCTATCCTATGAGATTTGGGATATAGTTGATTCTTAAATTTCTTCTGTGGAATGATTTGTGACAGTGTAAGGAACAAATCCCAAACCAGTTAAGGGTGAAGATGAAAGGATGTGGGAGAGAGCAGCTTTGAACAGTAGTGGGAAAGTGTTCACTTATAGAGAGAGGCAGAGGGGTCCAGATAAAGAGGGCCGGGGACAGATCGCTTGCTTTTCTGGAAGGCCTGACTTCAGTCTAGTCATGTAAGCATCATTGTTCTTTCTTTTTATTAATGAAAGTTATTCCTTTTCTCTTTTGGAATCCACAGTATATAACAATTGGTAAACTTGTGAACTAGGAACACTTATGGTGTTCATCAGATGCTTGTGTTTATAAAGCACTTCTTAGCAAGTGGGACATTGCTGAGTCTTAGCAGTTGAGTGCCATCCATATATGAAACAGGATTCGTTTCATTCTTTCACTCTGTAAACCAGCGTTTCTCTAAAAAGGTCTTACTAAAAAAGAAAAAGGGAATTTTGCTCTTAAAAATTTTATGCAGGTATAGTTTTATCAGAATATAAAGTGGCAAGAGTCAGAATATTTTATAAGCAATACTTCAAAAACTGGCTTATTTATATCCATTTCTGGAGTTGTCTTTCAGCTATGGTGATTTTGTTATATGAATATTATATAAATTTGGAGGAAAATAATATTGAACAGATCTTAACAGTGTTCTTTTATCCATGATTATAGTTCTAGGTTTTTTTTGAAAAAAAATTAAGCAGAGAAAACCATGTTGAGAATTTTAATTATTATTGGCATTTTAATTTTATTAAAATATTTAATTTTTAAAATAAATTTTTTATAATAAAATTGTTTAGTTAAGTATTTAAAGTGGATAGAATTATTAAATGTAACATTTTATGTTCATGTATGAAGAAATCATAAACAATAACAAGAACTATAAACACGTTTATAATTTTTCTGTTCTAGATATTTGAATGGTGGTATTTTCGCAAGTATGGAACATCATTCATTGAACAAGTCTCAGTAAGCCACTTGCGCCCCCTTCTGGGAGGGGTTGACAACAACTCCTCCAACAATTCTAACTCCAGTAATGGGGACTCTGATTCCAACAGACAAAGTGTCTCAGGTATGGAAATCCTTCATTTTGCAACATTATTTGCTTATTTTTACTAAATTGTTATTGTGCTCTTACTAAATTATTATTAATATAAGACAGTGATAATGTTACTATTTAAAGATTAGGCTTCAGAGAAAAATACAGTTCATTTTCCCAGAGAGTTGACAACCTGTATCAGAGAAGTAAGGTATAAGCATCCAAGGGAGAGGAAATGTTTATCTTGTTAATTTTACTTTTTCTCCCATTTGATTTAACTAATGGTCAGGTCAGTGTTCCCAACCTGAGGCTTCAACCTCCTTTTCTGTAGTTTCTCAAACCTCAGTGAGTGTTACATTTTCTTCCCTGATAATTGCAGATTTATTGCCATCTAGAGCTGATCATATCACTCCTTCCTCTGCTTAAAAGGTTTCATTTGTTCCCATTCTACTGAAGAAAAGGCCTAGATTCCAGATTCTATAGCACAGCATAAGCCACTTCCAACCTATCTTGCCAACTTTGGCTTCTGTCACAATCCAGTCCCATTCAGTTTTCTCGCCACATGAAGCCAATTTTCATTTCTTGAACATGCCATTTTTCTCATGACCATCTACTTACAAGTCTGTTTCCCTTTTTCATGTGTTTGTTCATCCATTACTGCCCAAATCAAATGAAACATCCTGGGAAGTCCTTTCTGATAGGTTGTACACTCTCTCTCCACTTTTACTGATTTTTAATATTTTTACCTTTAGCAACATTTATCAAATTGCATTGTAATTTTTAAGGTACTGCCTTATCGTAGGATCTCTAGTATCTTGCACAGTGTCTAGTGTATCTTTGAAACTCAGTGAATGTGTGAGTGCATGCAAGGCCTGTACTTTCTCCCCTTATAAAACGAGGGAAGAATATAATTTCCGGGCCGATCCCGTGGCTCACTCGGGAGAGTGCAGCGCTGGGAGTGCCAAGGCCGCGGGTTCGGATCCTATATAGGGATGGCAGGTGCGCTCACTGGCTAAGCGCGTTGCGGGCGACACCAAGCCAAGGGTTGCAATCCCCTTACCGGTCACAAAAAAAAAAAAAAAAAGAATATAAATTCCTAGTTCAATGTCTTTGTAAACTCAGTAAAACATTTCTTAAGTACCTATTATGAACCTAGCCTTGTATAGGTTCTTATGGATATTATGATTTAAAAAACAGTCAAAGTCCTTGTCCCCATGGAACTCTGCATCTACTCTTTGTAAACTCAGTAAAACATTTCTTAAGTACCTATTATGAACCTAGCCTTGTATAGGTTCTTATGGATATTATGATTTAAAAAACAGTCAAAGTCCTTGTCCCCATGGAACTCTGCATCTACTCTTTGTAAACTCAGTAAAACATTTCTTAAGTACCTATTATGAACCTAGCCTTGTATAGGTTCTTATGGATATTATGATTTAAAAAAACAGTCAAAGTCCTTGTCCCCATGGAACTCTGCATCTACTGAAGGAGACAAAGTGATACATACTCTGATTGTATGAGGGAAACATACAATGCTATGGAAAACAAACTTGGAGAAGGGGTTTACTTCTTGAAAGAGAGGGGATCAATTCTGAGACTGGAAGGATGAAAAGGAAAAAATTAAAAGAGCTAGGTTAGATCTTTTCTTCTTCCTCTCTAGACCACATTTCATAACTGTCTAGCCATGTTATAAGCATCAAGGAGCACTGTAGATATACTTGTATTTTGTTTCTGATGTTGATTTAATGTTCTTTTAATAGGGCCTTTGCCAGCCAGCCATGAGTGATACTGGATAGCTCTTGGTATACATTTAGTTTATACTAAAGGGTACAGTCATGAGAGATGACACCACCCGGGTAACAAAATTGTCTGAGACCTTGTAAACTCATCCACTTTGTGAAAGAAAGAGAAAGAGACCTGAGCAAAGCAAAATATAACTTTAATCAGCTACTCTAATAAATGTGGGTTATTATTCTAATGAGGAATCTTGATCATTCGTCATCATCACATAAATAGTTATGGATAATTGCTGCCACTTTGAATCTGCTGTGAAGACCTGACAAATTAAATGTGCTCTTGTCTGACTCCAGTTACTATAGTGTTTGAATGACACAGAACATTGTAGAAAATTAACAGAATGAATACAGGAAACATCCTCATTTGAGGCCATTCTTTATAGTGAATACATTTATATTTTGATTAATGCCGCCACCCTCCACACACCTGATTTAAATCTCTTGACATCATTCCTTAATGAAAAGTTCATACTCTGCTTATTGTCACTATTATTTTGCTGTCTCTTTTGGCAGATGCCTTAATTAAGCCTTATTTATTATATGAACCTTGATGCTATTCTTAATGTTGTAACAGCAGCTTTGTAAAGGGAAAAGCTAAACCCTTTTAAAAATATATTCAACAATAATAACTATAAAAATTCTCAGTTTTATTTGTATTAAGTTTTACCTGGCTAAGACTGAGCTTTTGAATGTTGTTATTAAATCTGTTCCACTAGTATTTGCTGAGCGCCTACCGTGCATTCCATATCCCCATTCATTTTCTGTATAATAGATACAGCGTTTATGATCAGGTCTCATAACAATGTCCAAACAGTTAACTTTAGAAAAATGGAAACAGCCTTGTCAAAGTGTAGTTAGGACTCAATCTGACCACTTCTTGACATTGGGGGTTCTAATATTTGGCTAACTCAGCTCAACAAACATTTATGCTGGTATGGAAGTACCAGATACCATGGGACTAGTACCATTTTCCATTACTCTATTCTTGTGGTGATTTTTATTTTTGAATGAGAAAAATACTATAGAAGTGCATTGTCTGTGTTTATCTCTACCCTTAATCACTTTCTATTTTTATAGTCTGTTTTCAGCTAAGTATAAAGGAAAAAGAAGGTCCAAAGCTGACGGTAGTCAGTGTAATACCTTGAAATAGAAGGATTTGTTTAAAAATTCCTGTTGCCTTTATAATAATAAAATGACTATTGCCTTAGTAACAGAATGGTGAATCTATTGATTTTCTTGGAGTGTCACAAGACTGCTCTTTGCTGAATCTTACATGAAATATGATATGGTTAACAAGGTCCCATGGACATTGGCAAAGGCAGTTTAATGGCATGCTTATTTGAGAAAATCATTGAAAAAGCTAAAAATAAATTGAAAATACCAGTTATAAGCATTGGTCTATATGAAAACTCAGTGTAGCTCTTACCTTAAGGAATCATCTGTTTTACCTAAAGCTGAAAGACCTGGCTACCTAAGAATGATTTGGCATGGGGTGGTGGTTTGAAGATAGAGAAACACTGTTATTGTTACAGAGCAGTTTGTGCATATATTTTTAAACTTTTGGATCTGCAAAGTGGCCTGATGCAGATTTGCTCAAAATTTGCAGTGATCTTTATCTGTGGGCCAGTGGAGAAATGTAGTTAAGTTATTTTACAGTTTCTTACTCCAGCCAAACTTCAGATTGTTTGGCTGAAGTTAATATTTGCAGACATTCAACTTGTTTTTCTTTATATGGGAGCTACGTTGCTGTTTTTCTCCCAAATATACAGTTTCTGATAAACCCTACTGATATATTTTGCCACATCACCATGTTTCTTGCTGCCATTTTTTAACTTAGTTTTTGAGCTGATGATGCATAGGGATTTAAAATGTTGCCAACTTCTTTCTGTCTGAAGGCAAGGGATTCTTCGGGCCTAGTAACATTCTGAATTTGGGTTTATGGGAACATCTGTTTGATAATTTGCCCTGTTCTCGAATCAAATGCCATAAAAACAATGCTTTGCAGTGTTCACCTTCTTCAAGGTATTAGGAAAAGTGCAGGTGCTCCATTGCATGAGAAGTATCCTTGCCAAAGTCAAATTTAAATTCTCTGAGACACTTTAATAGCCTCTTACATGGAACTGGTTTTAAACAAACTCTGGTATGGTCACTTGGCTACCTGTCACGAATTGTCTCATTTTAATCTCAGTTAATCTTCATAAGGTGTATACGAGGGTACTTCAAAAAGTTTGTGGGAAAAAATAGATTTAAAAGATAATATGAATCTTTCCATGAACTTTTTGAAGTGTCCTCAGATATATTCTAAATTCTAACTTAAAGTTTATTATATCACTAGAGGCAGTTCAAACATTGATTGAATAATAATAACAAAGAAAAGCAATGGAGATGGAGAAACTCAGGTAGAGTGAAAAAAGTATATCCCCAAACCTTCATAGATCCTGAATTCTCATATCAAAACAAATAATTTTCTCCATAGAAAGCGATATAATTCTAATAAAAATAACCAACACTTTTAGTGCCTGCTACCAGCTTTACATGATATTATCTCACTTAATATTAATAATAATTCCAGGAAGCCATAATTTCCATTTTATGGTTGAGGAAGCTAGGTTATAGGAAGGTGATGTCATTGGCCCAAGTTCAGATAGCTGATAACTTGGGCAATCTTACATCAGCGTCCAAGTTTTTAAGCACTAACTGGAAATTTTAAGTGACCCTGACCAGACCCTCTGTGAGGTCTATAAACTCAAGTGTCATTATTAAGCAATTAAAATAAATAATCTCATTAAACCCTGTCCTACAGTATAATACATTATTTCTGAAGTGAGAGTAGTTTGAAAATTAAATGAGGTCATGCAGAAATATCAAGTCAGAGGACAGCCACTTGGCCATGCCCCTCAGATGAACTGACTTCTTTATGAATATGGGAAGAATGGCAAAACCACTTTGAGAGATGGCTGCGTGGTCAGCTAGGCTTTCTCACTAGTTCAGTGACTCTTTTACATCCAAGCATTTCAATGCTTGCATTTCAAATACATCACTCAGTAAAACTGCAAATTGCTACACGTCAAGGACCTTTGGGGTTGCTTTCTAATAGTCTCAATGAAAATAAAGTCAATTTTTACTTGCCAAAGTCTAATGAGTATTTTGAAAGTGGTTCTTTAATAAATTCTTATTATGTCTTTTTAAAAAAATTTGCCACTAAAATATGTGTTCTAGTACAGATTAGATCTCCAGTTAAATGGTGAAAATGCCAAAAATAGTTTTAGTCACTGGAGAACATTTATTTAATAAACTTATTTCACAATTTCCACATTATTTTGTAGAGTTGATTAACTTAGGTCAGAAATGACCAATGAGAAATGTATGACAGATATAATTCTTGGGAATATTCTTGAAGATAGTAGTACACTATCTTGAATAAAGCAGATCAATAAAAATGGTCTTAAAACTCATATTTACTTACACTTTTTCTCATCTATAAAATAATTTGAGGTGGTAACATATTTGTTGAGTTGAAAGCTACCTATATATTACTTTGTGCCTTTACTTCTAATCATTGTTTTAAAATAATAATTTTGAAAAGTTATGAGACAGTTAAAGCTTAATTATTTAAGAAAATGGGTAATTGTACTCTTAATGATTGCTTAAAGTTTATCTTCTTGATATACAGAATTGGGTGTTCATTTCTGAGATATCAAAGCTAATAAATATATGCAGAATCAGATGTAAGAATTTGACTAGTTTGGGGTTAATCTTGATTGCCATAATATCTAGTGAAACATTAGTTAGGGCCCTATTCTGTTGTTATTTGGAACTGAAGTGTTTAAAAAGTGTTTTTAAAAGTACCTAAGATTTTCCCAGAGGAGTTTTCAAAACTGTTCCTCTAGTAGATAATTTAATTGGTGAAGTCACAGGAATTTCAAAATATGTTGAAGGGTGACAGGATTATTGCAGATAGTGAGTAAGAGTTGGGCAGTTTGGACAACAGGTCTTATTCTCATTTACTATGGACTTTGGGGAAATTATGTACCTTTTCTATACTTTGTACTTACATAAAAGGACCTAATATATGCCCCTCATTAATTTATGTAAAGGCTAAAGATGACTTGAGCTTTAAGCCCTTTTGTAGAAAGTATCAATGAAAATCAAGCTTACAGCTACAACAGAATTACTGCTACTGCTGTTTGTAATAATAATATTACCGTCATTATCAGATTTTAAATTCTGGGAAGAGGTAGTAACATTTTAGTATGAAAAATCTTCCTAGGCTATAGATTAGTAATTTATATATGTTGAAGTCCCTAGGAGTGGGGCTTCTCTATCATTTTTTTTTTAATTTTAGGGAAAAAAGGTTTCAGAGTTAAGAAAGTTGGATGTAGATTAGTATTTTCTTCTATGTAACTGAAAGCTCTATGACTTTAGAACTTTTTGTTTTTTTCTAGAATTTAGTTCTCTTTTTCCTTAAGGACTGTGACAGGGAAAAGTCTGTGGTTCTCCCAGAACATTTATTCCTTCTATAGTGGATGTCAGGGAGTTGTTCAAAACCCTTTTTGCTTTTCTACCAGGGATATGAGTTCCTCTAAGTCACAAGCCATATCTTTTTTTTTTTTTTCCTCTTGTAACCCAGGGCCTAGTGCAGGGATTAATCTGTAATAGCCACTCAATACATATTTAAACCACACAGTCCTATGAGTGATGGGGTAACGTTCTAGAGAAGTAATTGAGTATGAAAAGGCATGAAATAAGTATATTTGCATTGGGAGGCCTAAGTAGGGAATGGTGAGAGAGAAGGCTGAACAAAATTTTGGAGCTTGCTTTTAGAAGTCCTTGATGATGGTAAGCATTATTTCTTGTTTGTTTGTTTTTTAATCTCCCATACAGAAACTTGTAATCATCCATTTATGCCAAAGTAGAGAATATGTTCTGCAGACTTTGGGAACTAAAGAAATGCTATTCCAATATTTTCTGTTTCCCTTTCTCTTGAATTGCATTGTTGCATGTGTGCTGGCATTTGAACATTTCTGTCAGTGGTTCTGGGTAGAAACTGTACTGTAGACTGCTGCAGATGCAACCACAGTATCATTGTATAAGGGGCATATTTTTAACTAAACTATTAAAGATGTTAGCAAGATCTTGATGGAGTCCCAGTCAAATTTTAGTTTTTCCAAAGGGCACTGAAATTGTTGATGTTAATGGAGAATGGAAAATTCCTTTTGTAGGTAAAATTTTAAATCTGATGTGAAATAAGGAATTTATTCCTCACATGCACTAATAAGATAAGAAACAAGATTCGTGTGGAAAATCTCTTAACCTCTGGAGATCTGAGTTTAATTTCTTGACTTAAGTCTTTATATTCTAATATGTTTGGTATTTACACTCTTTGTCCATATCACTAAATCATCAGGCAGCCTGATATTTATGGGGTATGTCCCTTGAGTTATTCCAGACTAAGAAGGTTTTCGTAGTGAAGATAAGATTATGGAACAGAGCAGCCAAGAAGAAATTAATGTAGCTGCAACCTCATTTAAAGCAAAACCTTTGATGTGTATTCATATTTGACTTCTAGAATCCTTATTTCTTAAAAGAAAAATATGCCTGTCCTGCATCCTTAATTTAAAGGATATAATTAATGAAGAAATTTCTCATGTATTTCGTCGTCATGTTTTTTTCTCACTTAAAACAGTTTATTTTGGGCCGAGCCCGTGGCGCACTCGGGAGGGTGCGGCGCTGGAAGCGCAGCAGCGCTCCCGCACCGCGGTGCAGCCAGTCTCAAAAAGGACAAAAAAAAAAAGTTTATTTTTACGTCTTACAATTATTAGGTACTCATCCAAGTTTCAGATATATTTGCAAAAACTGAATACAGAACACATACTGTATATACCTGTGTTAACAAGTATTTTAAGTTCAGGTCTCTAATAGGAGAGATAAAAGCAATATTTCATAATGTTTGCTGCACCCCCTGCTGGCTATTGTGGCACTTCCTAATAAAGGTAGCATCTTTAGGTGCTATGCAGTGAATACCTTAGGTATACACACTATTTCTCTTTGAGTTATTTTTGTTTAGAAGTAATTTCAGTTGCATCTGATATATGATAGAGTTGAAATTTTAATTGAAGGCAATTTTCTTTGTAATTTGTCAATTGATGTTTGAACAGTGTTTATCCTTCCAGGCAGTATAATGTATTTGTTGGAGACAAAATATTTGCCACAACCTTTTTGCTTATATTTCAGATGAAATTCAGTGGGAGAGAGGCATCTCTCCAAATTTCCCTGTTTAATTGTAAATAGTTCTACTGTGAGCATCCTTGTACATACATCTGTGTGCATGTTTATTATATGGTAAATACAAACCTTACAATGTTCATGAAGCTTTGAGAAGAGCACTTTGGATCTTGAAAGAGATTCTCTGAGGAAGGGTTGGCATTGATGAAGTCCTAAGAGTCATAATAGTCACAAGGGCAGGGATTATGGTTGTTCAGTTCACCAGTGTGTTTCAAGCCATGATCTGGAGTCAGTGTGTTAATGACTCCTCTAAAGGGCTTTACATTTAGAGAAAAAGTAATTATTTAACGAAAGCCACATTTTATAGTTAGTGCCATATGAAGTGACAGCCATCAAATCTCAGTTGCTCATAAACAAAATTCAGAGATGCTGAACCGATTGAGCAAAGATGATTTCTTACATGGCAAGTTAAGCTAAGTCACAAAAAAGTTATGGCCATTTTTTATAAATGTTGAGTAAATTTTAATTTCTACCTGCCCTAATTTAAAGATAAATTGATTTTTTTTTTCCTTTTTTTTGTCTTTTTCCATGTCCGGCAACGGATCGCAACCCTCAGTGTCGCCCCCGTACCGGACCGGGACCAGCAACGGGATCGCAACCCTCGGTGTTGCTCCCGCGCCTCGCTCAGCCAGTGAGCGGGAACCGGTCTGCACGTGGGATCCGAACCCTCGGCGGGAGCGCCGCCGCGCTTCCCAAGCGGCGCACTATAGCAGTGCGCCACTGGGCTGGCCCATAAATTGATTTTCTTTGAATAAAGATATGTATTCTTGTTATTTTATACTCTTCATTCACTATTTTAACAAATACTTATTGAGATTATATACAGTTTTACCGTAGTACTTTAGAGAGTCTTCTGTGGACTGCTGCTAATAGAACTATAGAGATCATGTTTATTATCATACTGTATTGTAATTGATGGTTTACTTGTTTCCCCCACTGGATGCTCAAACTAATGCTCATTGGGTGGGTGGGTAGATAGATGGATGGAAAAAGGAGGGAGATTGAACGTAAACGACTGAAAGAATCCTAATGAATCACCACATAGCTTTTAATGTTCTTTGGATTTCTGCACTAATTGCTTACTTTGCATGCATGTATTGTTGGGTTTGTTTTTTGGATGGTTACACACACACACACACAAATGTTTTGAGTACTGTTAACTGATTTTGTTTTCTAATAAAACCTTATTCATCCAAAGAAATCTAGTATTCTGAATCACTAGAAATTCTTAATCATAGGGTGTTTAAAAAGAGTTGTAGCTCATTAGTCACATGCTTATGTACCACATTCTGAAAGTTGATAATTGACTTTTCTAAGTTAAAGTCCTATGGTTCTAAGTTTATGTGTTCCCTGTATAATGAAGAGATATACAATTTATTAGTACTTGCTAACATTATGATGTTAGTATGATTAGGTATATCTGTCTGTGTAAGTAAATTATGTTAAAATGCTTTAAAACAATTTATTTTCATAGCATTTCTCCCTACAATAATGGTAACTTTATTAATCTTCTTATCACTCCTTTTACATAAAGCAAAAGCAATCTGATAAATTATTACAAAATCAGTATTAGCATAGACCCTAATTAAGAATTTAAGGCTCTTTGCATATTATACTCTAAAGCTTAAATTTAGTTTGTCATGTATAACATTATTGTGAGATATATTTTAAGTAATAGAAAGTACATGTACTTATGCCTATTATATTTTTTACCTGTTATTTTATTGATTGAATGATTGATTGATTTTGCAGCTGGCCTATACGGGGATCTGAATCCTTGACCTTGGTGTTATAACACCACACTCTAACCAACTGAGGTAAACAGCCAGCCTAGAAGTAAATTCATAGAATCTGTTTGAACCTCTTGAAATAACTATAAAAGTTACGAACTAGTTGATTTTGGCACATACTTTGATTTGGCAAATGAGGAAACTTGGGCCCAGAGAGATTAGGCAAAACTTTCCAAAGTCCTTGTGCCTGAGCCATGTTTTCTGATTAACCACCCAAAGTTTTTCCATGTTGCTTCCCATGAAAAGGATAGAGAATAAAATTATCTTATCAAATGGCCAGGAAGGGTGTTTTACTGAATTAATTAGCTTGTAGTGTCACTGAACTTATATGTAATATTTTCATATTTCTTTTTGTTGCAGAATGCAAAGTATGGCGAAATCCACTGAATTTATTTAGGGGTGCTGAATATAATAGGTAAGCATTTTGACAGCTTGGGTAACAAATGAGTCTGGTTCAGAGAGCAAAGACAGCAGTGAATGTTTTTGCTGGTTCATTGGGGGGTCATTGTAACAGTCTTTTTAGTGCTTCCATTTTTTGATACTATCCTCAAATGTTTTGATTTTTCTGTTTTATAAATATTTTAGCATTGGAATGGGGATAATATACAAGAATGTACAGTTTTTAGAATTTCTTCTATTAATTATTCTTTTCAGTATGTATTATAAAATCAAAACATTTTGAAGCTTACCTAGAACATGGTTATAAAGATGCCGTCTTTTAATTTAGCAAAGTAATTAAGCAATTTAGCATTTTCATAGCTTTTGGGAAGTACCTATTTTTAACACTATAGGGAAGGTTTTCATTAGCAAGGGCTAGTAAAATTTTAAGACAAAAAAAAAGGAAAATGCGTTTACTTCTTTCTTGCTGATATAATTCCTGAGGGGGGGACTAGGATGATTTTTTAAAAAATATTTTTTGTATTTATTAATGCAAAGCTATGTTAGTATTCCATTAAAGGTTTGTATTTCAACTTCTCTGCAGCTTAATATTTTGTAGGTCCTGCTTTCCTCTCTCAAAAGTGTCTGGCCATGTTATTTCCCCTTTATAGGTATACTTGGGTGACTGGACGAGAACCTCTGACTTACTATGACATGAATCTGTCTGCTCAGGACCACCAGACATTCTTTACTTGTGACTCGGACCATCTGCGTCCCGCAGATGCAAGTATGGAAAATCCTTCAGACAGTTGCTAAGTGGGAGGAGTTTTTGGCTTGTTTTAAATATCAAAGTTTCTGCCTTTAGAATATCTATTCTATAAAAACCCCAATGAATAAAATATTAAATTGTTGATTGACTAGTGGAACCCAGAATTCTGATTCTTAAACAAAGCTTTATCACAGTGAAGTATTGATGTAGAAATTAGTCCTCTCATTATAATTTAAAATATGATTTTAAAAAATAAATCTAAGTTGGATTTATATATTTTGAAGAAAAATAAATCTTATATGTGAAGCTAATTAAATTATCAGTTGCGATAGTATGAAGGGTCTCATCTCTTTGATTATATTCTGATTAGGTATTGGGTTTCACTGAATCCAAATAATTAATGAATGTAACTTATATGCCTGTTTATAGATTCACTAGCACTGAATGGGGACATGGCCTTGGCTATCGGAGTCCCTATGTGTTTTCCATCCTGGAGAAAACTTTGTTTAGCATGCATTTTACACTGCTTGAGTTCTAAATAATCCTACTGAAATATTTTGTATTACCTAAATTAGTCAAAGTAAATAGGTGAAAAAAATACTTTTACAAAAGGAATATCTATATGCTCCTAAAAATCTGACATAAAGTACAAATTTATAAAACAAGTTAAATAAGGAGATTTTTCTCTTTTTTTCGAAAGGTACTCTTC
Organism: Galeopterus variegatus; assembly: GCF_000696425.1. NCBI lineage: Eukaryota > Metazoa > Chordata > Mammalia > Dermoptera > Cynocephalidae > Galeopterus > Galeopterus variegatus. The sequence goes on from NW_007726200.1 coordinate 668,765, forward strand.
CATGTTGGAACATCATAGTACAAAAATATTCCCAAGCATTGAGCTTTCCACAATATATTCAAAAACTGCTCTGATTTATAAAAACTGCACTTGCAGACAGATTTAGGGAATAGGTTTACATGTTAAGCAAAAAACTAAAGTACTTTTTACTGGCCCACCAGACACATCTTCAAATAGTTTCAAAGTGTTCTAATATACAGAGCCTGTAACAAGTGCTCAGGAAAATGATCAATAGAAAGTATGTCTAACTAGAATGGAGAGATTCATAGCAATGTCATCTCAAAATGTGTAAAGTAATATATATTCTCTAACAGCAGATAATGTGCAAAAGCAATATAAAATCTCTTTTAGAGTGCCTTTTCTTGACTTCTTTAGTATATAAGACTTAGATATATAATTTTATTAGCACAAAAAAGGTTTGATATTAGCAGTCGAACAGAATAGCAAATAAGAATGTATTTGTGTGACTTTGGAGCTTTGACCTGACCCTCTTGGTAATGGAATATTCTCTTGTAATTTAAACTGAAAGCTATTACTTTAGGTATTGTACTGTATTGAGTCTTCCTAGTTATAGGTATTGATTGACGTGCTTTTTTTCTTTTTTTAAAATAGTAATGCAGAAAGCCTGGAGAGAAAGAAACCCCCAAGCTAGGATTTCAGCAGCTCATGAAGCCTTAGAGATAAATGAGTAAGTGGGGGGAAAATCTTGTTGTTAAAAAGGAAATCTCATCCTTTGCTGAACATTTTCAGTTGCCATTGATGGGATACGTATATTAAACTATGAATTTGAACTAGAGGACTATTTGGGGTGATGAGTTAAAAAAAATTTTTTTTTTTTTATGAAGGACAGCCATGTGGGGCTGTCATTTAGTCCTTTTAGAGAGCAATTCAGTGTCTTTGCTGTGATCCTAAATTCTTCAAGGGCTATCCCTGGGATATTGTGAGGACATAAAATAAATACAATTCTTTTCATATCTGAAGCATTTTGACAGGAAAAAATTTTCAGATATAGAATGTTCATCTGTACTATCACATTATCTAGGTAGAACTTCTGCTGGGGGGGGGACATAATAAAGACATTAGGTGAAAAAATAATATTTAAAAAATATTTCAAGATCTAGACAAAGATAAGAGAAAATATTGTCCTCAGTGTTGTTAAGTATTCTATGGGTTACCAAGAAAGAACAGGAAATCTCTTCTGGAAATCTCAGAAAATGAGAAAGATTACTAAAGTCGGAGTCATAAAGACTGAGGGTTGGCAGAGACCTTAAAGGTCATTTAGCTCAACCACCATCTGGTGCTTGAATCACCTCGACACTATCCTTGCCAAGTGGTCATTGTTAAACTATTTTATGATTTTTCTGAAGAGGGTTACAGAATCTTCTCCAGAGGCCTTAGGAAAAAGAAAAAAGATTCACTCAAGAGTTGGAAATCCTGCCATTGTAACCAGTTGATCTATTTGGTTTCTGATTCTATCACATGATGTATTTATTTTCCAGTTTGTCATCTACAAATTTGACATGCCTGCTCTCTTGATATCTCTGCTCATCCATGTTTCTGAGAAAAATATCAGGGCCAGGAATATAACCCTGTGACATGACATATAGAAACTACCCTCTAGGTTCATGTCTTCATGAATCACCATCTTTTGGTATTGTACAACCAATTACTAAGCCACCCAATTACATTGTAATTCAGCCCATATTTCTCCATTTTGATCTTAAGAGTGCCAGTTGTAGCTACAGATCTTTATAGTAAATCAAATAGAGCAAATTAAACTAGCATGATCTGATTTATATATTCTTAGTGAATTTAAGCTGGCTTCTAGTGATCACTACTTTCTTTTTAAAGTGCTTGGAGACCATCCGTTTAGTAATCCATTAGAATATCTTTTGAAATCACTGTTCTGTAGTTTGGGAAGTCTGCCATCTTCCCCTTTTTGAACATTAATACTACATTTGTCATCTCTTCTTCTAGTACCTCTCCATTCTTTGTGATTCCTCAACTATCATGGAGAGCAATTTCATGGCCTGCCTACGAGGTCTGTTGGCTTCCTGGGATTTTGCCCATCCCAGTACAGGAATTCATTTAGAATGGATCAGTTATTTGCTATCTTACATCTTTTTACCCATTTTAGAGTTTAAGTTCTTCTCCCTTTTTTAGTCTGATAATCATTCTCCTTGATAGAGAGGCTAGGAACAAGAGTCTTTTGCTTTTTCTTTATTATCTATGGCTATTAACGATAAACCTTCCTTGTTTTGATGATGTTGTTGTGTTGTCTTTTTTGGTTTTGAAGTGGTTTTGGAGAAATGGGGATGGTGACAGAGCCTTAAACATAATTTAAAAACAAGGAATAGATGGTTGTCTTTAGTATTTTGTTTTGTTTTATCTTTATTTTTGCAAGTTCAGCTAATTTGGAGTTTTAGCTCTCCTAAAATTATTCTTATAAGTTTATTTAACTCTCTCACAGTTCTTCATTACGTGCTTTCTTTCCATCTTTTTTTTACCTGTCCTTTCAAAAATCTGACCTGGGAGGGATCTCTGTGAAGATCCATTGTTTACTTAAGTGCCTCTCCTCCTTTCTTTCTGAGAGGATCATTTGTGATTGCAGTTAACAGTTGAACACTTGGAAGCTACGCAACCCTCTTAAACCATTTTTCTCTGAGTCTCATGCCATTGAATCATGCCTCTTTTCTTTGAATTTTTTGAAGTCCACCTTCCCCTCTTTGATTACCCTGAGCTCCAAAATGACGTAGTAATTCTCTCTGAATGTTCCTATCAATTTTCATTTCACCAACTATTTTTTTCTTCTTGGTCAGAATTAGGTCCAGAGTTGAAGTTCCCCTAATTGCTTCCTCTACCATCTGGGAGATAAAATTGTTACCAAAGTAAGTCAAGAACCTGTTGGGTGCATTACTTCTAAGCAAATGAGACTTCTAGTGGATATCTGGATGGCTGACACCCCATCACCACACTTTCTTGCTTCTGTGTGTGTATTGTGTTGTGACGAGGTTGCATCATTTATATCTTCCATCGAGCTGAGCAGTCTGTTCTGTGCTCCCCAACCATCAGTACTTCTATTGCTCTCTCCTTTTTCCTTCACTCACAAGCTCTTAGCATGTTTCTACCCCAAACTCATGAGTTTCCACATAGCTGTATATTTCTTGACCAGTAGTGCTACTCTGCCTCTCCTCCTAAAAGTACTATTTGAAATATAAATAAGCAAAGCAAGCAAGAGAGCCCCAACCATTCTTGAGTTCCCAGCCCACCAACTACTGTCTTATAGCTAATTCCTCTGATACTGCATCTACCACTCAGTATTATCTCAACTTTATTAAGATATTGACCCATATTTATATGTCGGCATCTGAAGCCTTAAGTATTTCTCCTGATGCCTATCCCAGTTATTTTCTTTAGTGAATCACTGGACAGTTTCAGCATCATTATTGTTCTTTCCAAGTCATATATACTGCCCTCCACAGTAATTGGTTTTACAGCTTTTTTTCTGGGCATTTTTCTCCCTACCTCACCACATTCAGTTTAAAGCCCTGTTAATGATTCCTGCCTGAAATTAGAGGGATTGGCTAAAGAACTTATAAGACACCTACTTAAGACTAAGATTTACTAGTAACACCAAACCTCACATTAACTGTTAAGTTCAGCCTCCTTTTCCTAGCTGGCTGTTGCAGTTTATAAATAGTAAAAGTACCATTTGGTTTTGCTTGCTGTTTATTTTCTCTCTCGTGGTCTGACGGCGATAAGTAGGGAAGTGGCCACAGGAGAGGCAGTGGAGAAGGAAAGCAAAGGGATGGGTGTAGATCAGGACCTGTATGGTCTGCTCTGGCCTCACCACTTGCTATTACACTCCTTTTATTTGACAGTGGGTTGTTCTTATATGATTTGGAAGGATTAAATTTCCAAGAGCTCCCCTTGTTCATTAGTTAGCTGCTTATCCTTTCTGGCTTCCTATCTTAGAGGGTTGTTGAAAGGATTATATGAGATGATATATGTTAAGTGCCTGGTACAGTGCTTAATATATACTAAGCAACAAATGGTAGCTATTGTTGTTAAGGCATGAGATTTACTCTTGTTAGCTATTGTGGCTGAGTCAGATTTTGAGCTCTTCAGAAATAACACTATCTGTAATTCTTGTACTAATGTTCTTTGAAGCAGAAAGTCCAGGCTAACTGTAATGAGATGGTGAAGCACTGTTTTTTTTTTTCAATGAGTAACTTCACTTAATGAATTTCTCACTCTGAAGAAATTCTTAGATGGAAGAGAAGCTGTGTTTAGTAAGCATAAGTAAACTTACATATAGTACCTATATATGGTACTATGTGAGTGTCTGAAGGAGATATTTAATAACAGCTATTATCATCACAGTCATTAGCTGACATTTATTGAGCACATACCACATGGTGGCTTCTGTCCTGAGCACTTTACATGCATCACCTTACTTAACCTTCACAACAACACCCACGAACAAATAGATATCGTGCTGTTCTTCATCAGGGAGGCAGAGTCACTTGCCCAAAGTGACACACTAATAAGGGGCAGAATCCATATGTGAGCCCCATTCTCCTAACACTACATATCCTGTCTCTCAAGCTAAAATACAGGTGTTTCTTTTGTGCCATTATTTTGTGTCAACAACTACAAATGGGTGCATGAACCAGTTGGTCACTCTGCATGTTTTGGTGTAACTCCTTGCCCTTCTGCATGAACTCCTATAGTATATTACCGTGTCCTTGGATTTGTAATTGATGGTGGCTGTTATCTGAATGGACAGGTGTGCAACTGCTTATATTCTCTTGGCTGAAGAGGAAGCAACAACCATTGCTGAAGCAGAAAAACTGTTTAAGCAGGCCTTGAAGGCTGGAGATGGCTGTTACCGGCGTTCTCAGCAGCTACAGCATCATGGATCCCAGTATGAAGCCCAGCATAGTAAGGTTTCCTCCAGGTTGACACATTGGGAGATGAGAATTATAAAATGATTAATCAGAGCAAATTTTCAGTCCAGTTCAAAATACGATTTTCCGAATGAGAACAAATACTGGCTTTTGCTTTCCTTGATTTTTATTAATGTTTTTCCTTTCCAACAAGTGCACTAAGTACATAATTAACTTACAGCTTCATTATTGATTATGTCCACATTCTCTTTCCTGCCCATAGCTTCCTAACCCCAGAAATAAATGGCAGTAACCTTTAATGGTAACCTTTTTTCTCCTTAGAGTTCTTGCATAATATTTCTGTTCATCAGTTGCTTTTCTGTCCCATAAATTTTAAATCCAAGTTGGGAAACAGAACTTAAATTAGTGTTAGTGTTATCAAAGCTTTGATCTTATAAGTCTTCTACAGCATGGACTGAAATAAAGCAATTAAGAATATAACAATTATTGATGATTGTATCAGCATTTAGTTCTTATTTAAGGAACACTGGTATTGGCTTCCAGAGAGAAAGAGCCATTAGTTCCTAATTATTTATCTTTTTTATATTAGAAATAATGCCTTCTTTTACTTAAGATAACTCTTTAAAATCTGAGAACTTTCACTTCAGTATACTAAACTGAGAGTCAGTGATATTTTGGGGGAACAGTATAGAAACAAGACAACAAAATCATTTCTGGAATCCCCTGAGCCCCTTGACTCATCCCTTTGTTGGTTGTTTAAACAGAAACTTAGTGATCCTTGTGGGAGGAGAGTGTTTTTATGGTTCAACCGAAATTTGGGTTGTTTCTTTAAGGTGGAATTTCTCTCACTTCATTTCTACCTTCTGCAACTTGGAAAATATTTGAGATTATAAAATTAAATTTTAATGTTGAACTTGGACTTGGTGTGAAAACTGACTGCATTAGTCCCTGTGACTAAAGTGCCAGGAAGATCTTTGTATTACAGCCTGCTATACATGAGTGTGTCCACGCAACCCATTGATACACAGGTGTTTATTGTATTCTGCAGTGAGTAATATATATTAACCAAGTCTCTAACCACCATCTATATTTCACGTTTTTTAAAAAACAGTATAATGCAATGCATTTTGAACACATGTAGTAAAAGTCAATTTTCGGAACTAGATGTAAATTAATACATAAAATTACATAACCTATTATACAACTTGGGACATTTTTTAAATTTTTTTCTTTAAATCAAATTCTTTCAACCTGTTGCCTACATCTATCCAAAAAATATAATCACATCTTTAAAATAATTTGTAGGTACTTGGCAAATTTTCAGCACACTTCTTGTTCTCATTGTTTAAAACTTGAAATGTTAGGACTTTGGTCTTAACATCTTTTAATAGTTGCATATTATACATGTACTTAATCTATAACAGGTGTGTCATATTTTTCTCAAACATGGTAATTTTATTGAGGATTAAGCACATGCATGTTCTCACTGGTCTGGAAACATATCCAAAAAGACATATAATTAAATAAAAGATTAAGATAAGAAGTTGTTAATGTACTTTTTAAGAGCCATTTTAGTGACTATTTTTATAACTATTTAGCTTGTCAGTGCTTTCTCTAACACCAGGGTAGTTTTTCATTTTGTTGCATACTCTATTATCATATCTGGAATGTGTTACATTGCCATCTAAAATTGACTGCTTTGGGGACCTGGAGATGATTATGATGTCACTAGTGTTAGGGAAAGAATAATATAAAACAGAAGTTCAGGATGAGGCTTCTCCAGACTTAATGTCAAGAATGAAAAAAAATAGTTCATCAGGATGCAACCTGAGATTCACCTCTTTGCATCTTTACCAAAAAGCATGCACGCTTGAAGAATGTGGAATTCTTGCTTATAAATTGAATGCAACGTAGGTATGTTCATTTTCCTAGCACTTAGTGGCAGATGATTTTATTTATTATCAAATATTCAACATCCTAACTCAAAAGCATGGATTTGGTAGTCAGTCACATGATTTGACCTTTGGAAGTCTAAATACTTTTACTTTACTTTGTATTCATTCTACTATTAACAAAGTTGTCAGTGCTCCTGGCAATAAGGAAAAGCCAAAGGAGTAGTCTGTCCTCTCCAAGGTTTTCCTTTAAGGGCAAGGCAAAATGGCCTCAATTTTTTTCTTGCTGCTCAACTGAATGCTCTTTTTTAAAAAAAAATTTTGGTGTTTTATGTCTCCTCTTCAGGACGAGACACCAATGTCTTGGTCTACATCAAAAGAAGGCTAGCAATGTGTGCCAGAAGACTCGGGAGGACCAGGGAAGCAGTGAAAATGATGAGAGATGTGAGTTTGAATTTGTGTTTGGGATCAGTGGCAATACACCTGGCTTAGAGATGTGGGAACCCCCTGAATGGCCATACAGATAGTACCAGTGATGGTGTGATGGTCCCATGGACTCTGGAGCCAGAGCACCTGGGGCTCAGCCCTAGCTCCCAACTTACTAGATGAACAGTCTTGTGCAAGTTACTCAAGCTCTCTGTGCCTTGGGTTCCTCATCTGTAAAATGGAAATAACAGTAGTAATCCTCATAATTACCACATAGGATTGTTATGAGGATTAAATGAGATAATACATGCAAAGCTTTTAATAGAGTAACTGGCATATTTTTAAAAATCTCAGTAGTTGTCCTTATTATTAAACCTTTGGGGTTGTAGCCAGTAGCCAATAATGAGATCAGCCATTTTAGCTAACTGACTTTTTCTGTGTGTGTTTGTTAGGAAGATTTGAATAAATTATGGGTCAAATTGCTACCCTCAAATTTAGTAATATTATGTATCCTATTGTATATATTTTGTATTCATAAATCCTTTTGTAGTCATTTCAAGCATTTTCCTAGATTCTTGAATCAGAATACTTTATTAGTAATAGTCAACATGAGAATTAAGAAGAGAGGAAATAGATGAGCATTTTAAAACAAAAGAGAACCAAGGGAGATTATTATTATGTAACTTTAAAACAAAAGAGTGGTTTTAAGGGAAGTCAGTTGAGGAACTTTTACTTTCACCTTTTTTTGCTAGTAAGAAACACTTTTCATAAAGAAACTGACACCAGTGTGAATTGTGTTTGTAAGCCATTTTCTTTCTAAAAACAATCTCAGAAAACCTTTGCCAACATTTTATTCTTCTGCTGTATTTCTGAATTAGGAGACATAGATAACTGCCTGTTAAAACAGTGAAAGAACCAAGGGGCAGGATAAAAGCAGCATCTTGCCCAATTCTCAGCTTATGAATTTGAGCACAGGATTGTGCAAACCTAGTGAGCCTTTTCTCAGTGTGTCTCTGGAAAGGGAGTTACTCATGTGAATTCTCAGTTACTCTTTGGAGGAAGGAGCCTGCAACCCAAGGCCTGCCTCTGGTTATTTCTGCAAGTTACAGCTTAATGTGAGAAGTTCCAGGTAAGACCCATGCTTGGGTTCTGGCTACTCCATTAAGCAACAGTGTAGCCTGAGGAGAGGAACAAGAGTAGGAAGATTATAACATAATTCTGTTTGACTGAAGATGATAGATGCTCTTCAGGCAAAGTCACTGCAAAGGGGATCTCCCAGGATTAAATTCTTTTGGTTGAAGGAAGAATTTAAAGAATGCTATGTAGCATAAGTGCTTATTAAAAAAAAAAAAAAAAAAATAGAGGCCTTTACAGATCATTTTAGAACTTTTAGCAAGCTAAAGGGAAAACAATCCATTTTGAATATTGACATTGAGGATGTTTCCTGCGTTGAGTTTTTGAAGGGGTGATCAACTTTATAACTTAAAAGGAAGGTCTTCATTCTTTAAAAATTATTATTTTGTAACTCTTTAGATTCCCCACTTATTTTTGGCTCTTAGCTGCTTTTTAAGTCAAACAGAAATAAGATGGAATAATTATTTCTATAATGTTTTTAGTGAGAGAGCTTATTAAAATATTTAAGTCAGGCAGAAATTCCATCCTTGATATATGAAAGAAACTCTGCCAGTCACCTTGGCTATGAAGGATGGGGTATTTCTTTATCTTAACCTGGCCTAGCACATTCAGCCTTTAACAAGATGTTTTACATTTATTACCTCTTCTTAACCTTAATTAGTCTAGAACAGGCATGCATGGAGGAGCAGATTTTGGTGGTTTTCTTTATTATATGCTTAAGCAACTTCATACGAAAAACAAATTCTGATTAATTCCATTTTTTTCTATCAATCTCATTCTGCTTATCATCATTTTCAGTATATATGTATAAAATCTCCCATGATTAAAATCAATACATCTATTCTTTGATTTGCTTTTTAATATTTCATTGACCTAGCCCAAATATAGATCTTGGAGGAAAGTCTGGGATGCATTGGAAGAAATACTGGGCAGGGAGTCTAAAACCTGGATGTGAATTTCAGCTTTGGTTTTTACTAGCTCTGTAACCAAAGGCAACTGACTTTCCTTTTATGGGCTTCATTTAGTCTTCTATAAATTGGGGATAATGACTCTTACCTAAAAGGATAATTAATGGGGAGAATTAAATGAGATAATGTGAAAGCACCTGGCAGATAGTAAGCATGCTTATGATTTTTTCCCCTATTTTTTCTCTATTGTATAATTATACTGTAATTTGCTTGTCCTGATGGACATTTTGGGATTTTCTGATTTCTTTTTTTTTTTTTTAATGAATCAGTCAGACAAGTAATCTCTCTCTCTCTTTCTACATATGTGTATACATAAACACACATGCATATTTATGCATGTTCATATCTGTGTATATGTTTGTTTCTTGCATTCATTTCTAAAAAAAATTGTCATATTCTTAAAATACCAGTACCTGTTGCCTTTTCTCTGGGTTTTTGGAGCATCCAATAGATGTGGGCCCTACTGTTGTAATAGTCCTGTGAGGGACAACATCAGACATGGTGGAGACGTGTTTTGAATAGTGATATTCAAGGTGCTCTTCCTTTCAGAAACTCCTTTTATTAAATGAGGAGGGAAGGTTGAATACCTTTCTGTCTGTTAAAGCTGCATGTGACCCCAGCCTTGTAGGAGACAATTGGTGGTCAGGCCTAACTTGTTTGACTCTTCTCAGGTAGTGGGTCATGCATAAATGGGGATTTGAATGAGGGGCTCACTCCTTTAACAGCATGCACATAAACCATCTCGCTGGAAAACTTCCTCTGATAAAATAGCAGTTGATTCCAAGCAGCCTGCTGATAAAACTTTCAGGCAAGAGGATCTAATTTCTCATTAAAATGTAGCCTTCCTCTTCCCATATTCATGGGTTTAAGCTTTCCTAGAGCAAATTTTAAAGTGGAAATAGAAATACGACAGTTAGAATGCCTTGTATGTAGAAAACAGTCATTCTTAAAAATTAAAGAAGAGAAAACTGTTAATTGGTGATATAGCCTGAAAAAGAATAAAAGGGAATTCTAGGAAGGTCAGCTGTAGAAAATTTCTTACATTTCTAAGGCCCAAGATTGTATTTATGGATCAAATAAAATATTGGTAGTGTCAGTGAAATATTGATGAAATAAACACATATCAACTCCTTAATGTCAAGATTCATGGCTTTTCATTTTTTAAAACAACACATTAATTGATTTGAATTCCTAGGATGTTTTTCAAAAAAGCTCACTTTAATTAGCTTCCTTGCCATCAAGAATACAGAAGCTCCTTACTGCTGAAGGACTATTTAGCAGTGGGTAGAGCTAAGAAAGCATGCTGACTTTTGAACTTCACTGTAAAGTGTTATTTGTTATTCAAAATGAAAAGGGTTGCATTTTCTCCTTTCTCAAATTTTAGGAAAAGTGTTTGTGCTTGTTCTCATTTTGGGTGATTTTGCCTCTTTAACATTTAATTATATGACACAATTTATTTTTTTCCTTTTAACTTCTACTATTTAGCTAGCCTCAGGTTTTTCCTCTATCTTTTTCTGGCTCTAATTGAGTAGATTTGGAGGGGAATTCATAAGGCTGATGACTGTGGCCTGGCCCCTTAGCCATGCCCTGTCAGAACTGGTGTGGATAAATTGGTAGGGATGGGATAGTCTGCCTGTGTGAAAGGACTCAGAAGCTCCTGTTGCCCAAGGTCATTTGTTTGTTTGTTTGTTTGTTAGTGACTGGTAAGGGGATTGCAACCCTTGGCTTGGTGTCGCCCGCACTGTGCTCAGCCAGTGAGCGCACCGGCCATCCCTATATAGGATCCAAACCCGCGGCCTCGGCACTCCCAGCGCCACACTCTCCCGAGTGAGCCACGGGGTCGGCCCCAAGGTCATTTGTTCTAAAGCAGGCACTATTGGCATTTTGGGTCAGATTATTCTTTGTTGTGGGGGCTGTCCCGTGCACTGTAGGATATTTAGCAGCATCCTGGCCTCTACGTACTAGATACCAATAGCAACCCACAACCCCAGTAACTTCCCAGTTGTAACAGCCAAAAATGTCTCCAAACATTGCTAAATGTCCCTTGGTGGGCAAAATCATCCCCCATTAAGAACCAGTAGTCTAGAGAATCCTGAGGTGAGTAGATCTGTTTCAGGGCAGACATGGAGTTTTTATCTACTCTGCTTGTTAGTAGTCTGGGCTTCCTCTGGTGTGGGTATAAGCCTTTAAAAAACTCCTAGACTTGACCAGCCTGGTTTTGGGGGCTGTTTTGCCCAGACAGGATTCCCTGAAGAGGCATTCTCAGTCAGGAAGACTAAATGAGCTTGGAGGTTTTGGGTGGGGTCCTGGGGGGAGGGCTGAGAAGAGAAGGGAATGTGAAGGCCTCATGTGGGCTAGTGGTCTCCCTTGCTCCTCATGCCTGCTTCCAGATCATTGTTCACCTCCTTTCCCTAAAATCTTCTGCTCCTTTGAAAGCTGACTGTATGGTCTCCGACTTTATTATGCTCTCTCGACTGTTTCCACTACTTCTTGTAGTTTTCTGCAGACCTCTGAGCCATTCTCCCTCCTTGTTTCACTCTTTCTTCAAACTGCCTCTTTCCATATGCTGGCCTCTCATTTGACACAGATCATCATGCTGTTCTTGAAACATTTTATTTATTTGATTTTAGGAAAACATGCTCTCTTAGTTCTCTTAAAATCTTACAGTCTCCTTGTTGACTTTCTCTTTGTTGGCCCATTCTTGGTGACTACATTCAATCTCAGAGTTTTAAATACCTTCTAAACACTGACAGATATTTCTTTTTTTTTTTTGTCTTTTTGTCTTTTTTCGTGTCCGGCAACGGATCGCAACCCTCGGTGTCGCGCCCGCACCTCGCTCAGTCAGTGAGCGGGAACCGGTCTGTATGTGGGATCCGAACCCTTGGCGGGAGTGCCACCGCGCTCCCAAGCGGCACACTGTAGCAGTGCGCCACTGGGCCGGCCCCACTGACAGATATTTCTATAGTCTTTCCTGTGTTCTAGGTATTTTTCTACATACTTTACAAATATAAATTAATTTAATTCTCCTAACAACCCACACCCCTTTTCTTTTTTTAATGTGTTCGATCCAGCAGCAATTGCAAATTGATTTTTATTTTATTTTATTTTTTTGGCAAGTGGTCAGTACAGGGATCCAAACCCATGACGTTGGTGTTATAAGGCCACATTCTAACCAACTGAGCTAACCAGCAAGTCCCTCCTAACAACCCTTGACATAGGTGCTTGTTCAGGGTCACATAGCAAGTGAGTATTTCTGAGTGTGGTCTACCTGCATCAGAAGTGCCCAGGATGTACGTTTAGTACCCACCTCATAGGGTTGGTGTAAGGATTAAATGGAATAATTCACACAAAGCACTCAGCACAGAACTTTAGGAGCAGTGAGGACTCAGTGTTGCTATTCTTACCATTATTTTCCAACATATATTAGGTGAAAAGGAAAAGTGTAAACATTAGGTATAACTTGATTCAGTTTTTTTCAATTAAAAAATAGATGCTAATATAAACCAGTGGTTCCCAAACTTGTTGGTCTCAAAATCCCTTTAAAATTATTGAGGACCCCAAACTTTTGTGTGGATTTAGATATTGATATTTACCATGAAAAATAACTGTTGTTCAAACAAAAAATTAGTAAAAAGAGTGACATTGCTTTTATACTTTTGCAAGTCCCTTTAGTGTACAGCTGAATAGGAGACAGCTGGAGGCTCATATCTGCTTCTGCATTTAGTCTGTTCTGATATCACCCAACATGTAGCCTTGGGGTGCCACTGTGTAGATTCAGGAGAGAGTGGAGTGAAAAAGGCAAAAAATAAATTATTATTTATGAAAATAGTTTTGCTCTAAAGACCCCCTGAAAAGATATCAGGAACCCCTAGGGGTACCCTGGCCATACCTTGAGAGCTGCTTGTAGAAGCATAAGAAAAAACCTTAGAATATAGAGAAAATCATTAGCAATTATATCATAGCTGTCTTTCTGTTTTTTTATAAATGTTATGTTGAATTATTACAATAAACATGGTATTCTCATTTTCTTCTGATGAAAAAATAAAATTTAAAAATATTGAGATGACTTTCAAAAGGGTGAAAAGTGGGTGCAAGAAAGGTAGAAAATGTGGTAGACACAGAGAAATGTGGGTAGGGGGAAGAAAAACTTCACCTACTTAAAATTTTAACTTAAAATTCAACCTGTGACTAGTTTATTACTAGGTGTATTAGTTTCCTAGAACTGCCATAGCAGTACCACAAACTGGGTGGTTTAAACAACAGAAGTTTTATTCTCTCATAGTTCTGGAGGCGAGAAGTCCAAGATGAAGGTGTGGCAGGGCCATCCTCCCTCTGAAGTCTGTAGGAGAGACTCTTTTCTTGCCTCCTTTTGCTTCTGGTGGTTGCTAGCAATGTTTGGCTGTCCTTGATTTGTAAACACATTAATCCAATCTTGTCTCTGTCTTCACATGAGCTTCTCCCTGTGTATCTGTATCTCTGGGTCCAAATTTCCCTCTTCTCATAAGGATACATAAATACACATTGTATTTATTACCTTGTCTTAACTTGATTATTTCTGCATAAACCCTGTTTCCAATAAGGTCACATTCATAGGTACCAAGGGTTAGGATTTCAACATGTCTTTCTGGGGGACACAATTCAATATACCACACCAGGTCATACAAAAATATAGATAATCTGTATATACTTTCATTCTTTCCAGAACTTGACTGCTATATCAGGTCAGCCAAAAACATGTTTCATATGCCTTTGATCATGTTAAACCGATTCTCAGCCTAGCCTGTAAAGATATAACTGCTAACTATTCCTTTGAGTTCTTAGCCTTGGCTCCTTATAAAAAATAATCAGAGGAAGCTGATTAGTTTCCCCATCCTTGGGCTTGTTTTCTTCCTACATTTTAATCATCTTCTCCAGGATTCCCAGCTGAGAACTGGAGGGTTTCAGTTTTTGTTATCAATAACTTATATAATGAGTGTTACCATGTGCCATACATTCTGCTAAGAAATTTAAGTATACTGTCTTATTTAATTCACACATACTATGGGTGTCCTATTAAATTACAAAAGTAATTTATGCTCATTGTAACAAGTCAAAGAATAAGGAATTTACAGTATCCCCTCCACTCCTATAATGCCATCTCACTTAGGTAATCAGTACTTGCAGTTTGGTCTATATTTTTCCACCTCTTTTTCTCGGCTCATACAGATACATAACTGATCATGTAAAGATTTTGAGCTGAGTTGATTTGTATTTTATTCAAGGTTCCATGAGAGAAATAAGCCTTCATGGGGATGCTCAATTTCTGAGGATCTTTTGTGGGGGCTCCCTCACTCATGAAAACATACATGTTTTGAGATAATATATAGTACCAGTTCCCTTGATCTCTTTTCTCACTTATTTTATCCCAATTCTTAATTTTTTTTCTTAGATCACTTATTCGTGTGATCCCTTTATTAAGGGAAGATTAGGGCTGGAAGAGCAGAGAGAGACAGGGATTTTTGAGCCAAATTTTAAAACTATGCAAAAAGGGTAAGTGAAGCTCTCTAGATTTTGAGCAATACTAGTACCATGTTTTTCTTGTGTGTCCCTCTGAGCACACAGAACACTTCCATGCAGACACAAGCAGTCAATAAAAATATTTGAGTTGGTGAATCAGAGCTATAGCTTACAAATTTCCAGTTAATGCTTTGTACCAATTACCTTTGATTTCCAGCTTCTTGTTGATTATGATGCCTCTTTGGTACTGGTTTAATTTTGATTTTCTACCTTCCTTTAAAGTATTAATGTGTATTTTTTTAAAGTAATGTAAATAAAATGAGTTCTGCTTAGAAAATTATTGTAGATGTTCGTTATATATTCCTTTTATGTTTTTAGAGGAATCTGGGGAGTGAGTGATTGACCTTTGGGGATTAGTTTAGTAGCATTAACAGTTTGAGGATGCCCTTTCGATGATTTGTGAAGAGGAGCACTTCTGGGACTAATCAGAGCCTTTGGAGCATTAAGGACTGCTGATTTGCATTTTTGCCCACTTATGTTCATGAGGGAAAATCTTCATGAAATCTGTGATTTGTAAAAGGGAACCATCATCCTCTTCCCAAATTGTTTGTAAAACGTATTTTAAGGAATAGTTTGCAACATAAATTCTGCTCTTACTGCAAAGGTGCAAAAATCTTTTTAGGTGGAAAAATGCTAAATGAATATTTTGGGGGTTAATTTTTATTGCCTTTATCACCCCTTTTCCTCACTCTTAAATTTTTTAGTACCGTCCTTCCCTCTGCCTTTCCATTCTACACATCACGTTATTTACCTTGTATACAATATTTCTTGTTGTTGTTTTTTTAGTTATCTTGGATTATTATGGATAACTTCGTTGATGAATTGATTTAGAAATTGTTAAGCTTGATTGTTGAAGGAAGTACCATTATGTGGGAGTGGGGTATGGGAGGAGGAAGAGCACCTTTACTATGTTCAGCCGACTAAGTACCACTTGAACACAGTTACTTTCAAAGCTTTTAGGATACCCAGATGCATCATTGAACTAAAGACAAAGTATACAGTGAAATATTTTAGTTCTTTTAATTTAAGTGTTTCTGAAGTGATTGTTGGTATGATTCTAGATTTGATCTTTGCTACACTTTCAAATAAAGAAAAAGTGAATCTTGAAAGTAAATGCCATACATCAAAACTCACTAATCTTCCAAGTTAGACTTTATATGAACCCCTGCCTTCTTTTTGATCATGATTTTCTTTCCTGGATTTTCCTGATGATGTTGTTTAAATTTACTTATTCAGTGAATTATTGGTAATTAGGAAGAGTGTTTAATTAATGATAGCAAATAATAGCTTTATCAACGATTGATTTACCTAATGGTAATCACATCAATGATGAGGAACCACAATTTTATCAGCATTACACTCTGTATTCACTAGGTATAGTGAAAAGCAGGTGGTAAACATTCCCAGGTGAGAGTTTTGGCTAGAAATAGTGTTATTTTATTTGCTGTTAGGTATTGTCATTTGCATGACCGATAACCTGAGCTGTCTCTTATCAGGGTTTTTTAAATGCTGGATGCTCTTTTTTCAATACATTTAGTAGTATTTGCTGCTAAGTAGAGCTTTCGGTTTGTATGGCTGGCCCATGATCAGTTCTAGCCAGATGCCTCCCATCTGAGAGACTGATTTAGCTTCACTCCTCCAAACTCCTGTTCTTGGCCTGCTTTCCCAAGTATTGATCTTTGGCTTCTGTTTCTCCACCTTATTTATAACCAGTTCTTCTCTTATTCCTGCTGTTCTGTAGTTCACCTTCCCAGAACTCAATCCTGGTTTCATTTAGTGGCTCCAATCAGGCCCACAGTTTTTCTGGTTCCACTTCTTTTCCTTTTTACCCTAAAGCTCTGATTTTGGTCTTCCTGTACCCACATTACCCTCAACCATCTATCTTCCTTATATCCATTCCTTTATTCAACAAAAATATACTGAACTTCCACTTCATGTCAATCCCTGTTGTAGGGAATTTAGTATAATCAGTTAACAAAATAAAAACCCAAGCCCTTATGCAGCTTACATTCTAGCAGGAAGGAAAGACAAATAAATAAATAAATAATAAGTGTGTATTTTTATAGTGTATTAGAAAGTAGCAAATGTTGTGGAAACAAAGATAAAGTACAACAGGATAAGAAGGATTAGGAAAGCCAGTGGGCTGTATATATGCTTGATTTCAGTATCTCTTGCCATTTCACTCTCCAGAATGGCTGCTTATGATTGATTATAGTCTCACCAGCAATACACAACTATGCCCATATATCTCAATAGTAGGCTTTGCTTTAAGCACTATATATGTTTAATATACATGCTTTTAAAAAAATTTATTACATATAGTTTTTCATGATGTTATTTCATAGTTTAAAAATACGTACTGCATCTATGGTTTTTCTTTTTATTTTGTATTTTATTTGCCTCTTTCTACTTTTATTTTCCCTGATTAGTCTTGGCAGAGGCTTGTCTGTATTATTAATCTTTTAAAAAGGATAAGGATTTGGTTTTGTTTATTTTCTCAACATTTTGTTTTTATTGCAATTTTTCTCTCCATATTTGTATTATTGTGTTTCTTCTCTTCCTTATCCTTCTCCCCCTCCATCCTGTTGCCTTTTTACTAGTTTAAATTGACATTTAGCTCCATTTGATTCTAAGCATTTCTTAAGTCTTTTATAATTTCATCTTATCCCATGTAATATGTTTTTAGCCCCTCATCATTGATTGATTGACAATTTTTTTACATTATGCTTAGAGAACATGCATGATATGATATTGATTTGGGGAGAATTTACAGAGGCTTCCCCTGAGGCCTAGTATGGTCATAAAATTTTCGTAAATGTTATATCTGTGTTTGAAAGGAATATATTCTCTGTTGGGTATAAAGATCTTTATGTTTGAGTTACTAGTTTGAGCTTATTAAACATGTTATCAAATCTTCTGTATCTTAGCATATTTTGTCTCTTTGCTCCATCAGTTTCTAAGGATATGATAGGATATTTACCTCCATTTCTTTATTAATCTGTTTTTTCCATGCTTAGTTATTTGTTGCTTTATATATTTTGAGGTTATATTGTTAGATGCATTTATGTTGAAAATTATTTTGCCTTATTGATATATTATCACTAAGAGTATATAATGTCCCTCCTTTGTCCTTTATATTTTTCTTCCTTGATTCTTTAAACTTATATTGAAATTAGCTATTCTTGCTTATTTGAATTCATATTTGCCTGGTATATTTTTTCCAAATTCTGTAATCGAGCTTTCTGTATACTTTTTTGATGGATCATTTGGATTTGTAAAAATTTTGCTGAATTCTGTCTTTATTCAAACCTGAGGCTTTTTGATTTGGTTGGTACATTTTTCCTATTTCTGTTTATTTTAATTATTCTGTTGAGAGTCCCAGAATAATTACTGCTTTTTTGGGGGTTTTTTTTGTTTGTTTTTTGTTTTTTGCTGTCTTTCATGTTTTGTATTTGTCACAGTTTCTCTCTTCCTTTTTTCTCTCTTCCACTGAAAAGATCTCCTGCTGGTCCAACATTTTAAAATTGTACTTTATTCTTCTGATAAACCCAACTATCTAAGATCCATACTTATATTTATGTTTCTTGACTACTTGTTAAGCTTAATAATATTTATAAATTCTTCCAAAATGGTAGTTAACTTAGCATGTATTAGCTTCCCCCACCCCTAGACTCACTCAGTGACCAGAGACATTTGTGAACAGCTTTTCCTCTTGTGATATATACAGAGAAAACTGATATCTGAGTTGCTGCTGCCCTGGTAGGGCTGCTTCTGTGACCAGGAGCCAGTGAAGTCATTGTTCTCTAGGGTGAACAGAGAGGTGATCACTGGAAACAGACATATTAGCTGACCTGGGCCAGCAAGAACAAAAACTATAAAGCAAGCAAAGCCAGCAGTTCACGTGAAGACCAGGGAGGCCAATGAATTGGGTCTCCTGGTTTCCCTTTTTAATACTCGATGCTAAAGCATTGCTTATAGCCTCCTTTCTGGACAACTGTCTCTCCTACTTGTTTTTTTTTTTTTTTTTTTTTTTTTTTTTTGTCTTTTTTCCGTGTCCGGCAACGGATCGCAACCCTCAGTGTTGCCCCCGTACCGGACCGGGGACCGGCGACGGGATCGCAAGCCTCGGCGTTGCTCCCGCGCCTCGCTCAGCCAGTGAGCGGGAGCCGGTCTGTACGTGGGATCCGAACCCTCGGACGGGAGCGCTGCCGCGCTTCCCAAGCGGCGCACTATCTAGTGCGCCACCGGGCCGGCCCTCTCCTACTTGTTAAGAAGATACCCTGATAGTCTTCCTCCCTCTCCTTGGGCCTAGGGAAACTACCTTTGTGACTCAAGAGTTCTCTGGTGCATAAGGCTACTTTCTGAGACCTCTCACTGAGCCCTTTAAATACAGGTTTAGTTTCTAGCAGGGTGTCTTGCTGTACTCTCCCACCAGTAAAATTTCTACTGCCTGGAAAGAATAAAAGTAGTTACCACTACTTTTCCCCCAAATACCCATCTCTTCAAGTCAAATGGGCTGTCCCTCCAGCTTAATGTATCACTGTCCTATTTCCCACTCTGACTCATGGCTCCTTTGTTGTCCCCTGGAGTGTCAGGAGCAGCCCTTCTCAGGTACTAATTAGGGAGATGATCTCTGTTTCTGCTCTGATGAGTTCCTCTTGCATCTAGGTGTATAGGGGTAGCCTTGTCCTCCAATTTCCCTATCACCTTGACTGTCTTTGTCCTATTTTTTTCTTCTTGTAGGCATTGTTTTTTGAGCCTGCTGACATTCTATTCTAATATGGATGGATAGTTGTTTAGTTTATTTGTTTTAAAGCTTGGTTCTGCTTTTATTACACCTGTTTCCTTTTATTTTTTTTTATTGGGAGAACTTACCTCAGATATCTGGTGATCCTTGGCTGAATATTCAACATTTAAAACTGAGGCACCAAAAAGCTTTTTGGGGGCTCTATGTGTATATCCAGGGCTGCTGGCCTGGTGGGCTTTACTTTTGGGTGCCCAGGCAACTAGCTTATCTTTTTAATCACATACCCCCCAAATGTTACTATCTGCATCTTTTTTCTGTAGTGGTTCAGCTTCTGCATCAAGCCTTCTGCTTAGGGAGTACACACCTGACTGCCAGTGTTTCTTGGAGCAGGTTGGGAGAAGGGAGGTGTGTCATTCACTGTCCAGACTGTCACCTTAATTATTCGGTTTTTAGCACCTGGCTTCACTTAGCCCCTCACTGTGCATCATGTCCCAGAATCTGCAGTCTGTACCACACAGTTTCTATCAGGAATAACCTGCTGGTTTCCTGGTTGCCTGTGGTGTGAAAGAAACTGGGGGATCTAATCACTCTGGATACAGACTCCTGCTTTCTGGCTCTGCCATCTCCAAATTTGGAGCCTATCTGGGCCTCTTAGAAGAACAGCTATAGTTTCCTCAGCTTCCTCAGCTGCAGCCTAATCAAGTCCCATTTACAAAAGAAGCTAGTCCTGTCCCCTGGCTTCTTCTGTGCCTCATGCCTTCAGGTGCTATGCCCATCAGGATTTTGTTTCCTTTCTGTTGGTCTCACTCCCTGAGAGGCTCTTAAGAGGTATCTTTTGTTCACTCTCCTCAGGCAGTTAGCTGCCTTTGTTCTGTATGCTTTACATCTCCTAAAAATTCTTTATAGTCCTTTTCTCTTGACTCCTCTGTTTATGGGGTTTTGCTTTTTAAAATTCTTCCATTTTCTGGAAGAAGAGGGGTTAAATATAAGTGGCTGGTCTGGCATTTATTGCAACTGTTGCTTCCCTCTTGGAACACTGTCTTCTGTTCTCTGTTGTCCTTCACTTGCATAATTTTTCTTCTCCCTCTCCAGCTGCTTTTTCTCAGTCTTTTCCCTGGCTCCTCCTTACTGTAGCTTCTTGGTGCTGGAGTGCTACAGCCTCTGTCGGGGCTTCCATTCTTCCCTCTGACACGCCCTCCCCAAATGATCTCACTTGGTCCTATGACTTTATTCAGGCTGTAAGGCAATGACTCCCACATTTGCATCTTCCTCTTAACTTCTCCACCAAACTCCAGATTCATACTAATTTGCCTGGCTGACGTCACTACTTAGATATTTGATGAGCAGCTCAAACAACATGTCAAAAAAGTTGAACTTTTCAGTCATTTACTCCATATCTGTTTCTTCACTATCTCGATAAGTGGCATTGTATCTGCTTAGTTGCCTAAATGAAAAACCTCTGAGTTATCCTGGATTCCTCTTTTTGCCTCACCTTCCACATGGAATAATGTATACAACTCCTGTTGGCTTTATGGCCAATATGTGCACACAGTCTTATCCACCTCTTTCCAACCGCACTACTACTATGATCCTCATTCAGATCACCATTATCTTTCATCTGAACTATGGAATTGGTCTTCAGACTCCCATTCTTGCCCATCTAGAGTCCATTCTAAAGAATGTAACCCAAGCTACTTTTTAAAACTCAGATCACAACCAACTTGTCATTTTCCTGCTTAAAAGCCTTAAGTGATTTACCATTGCATGTAGAATAAAAGGCAAACTCTTTACATGGCCTGCAAGGCCTTACATGATCTCATCCCTACCTACTTTTCCAAACTCAGCTTATGCTACTGTGTTTCTCACTCACTAGGGCTGTAACCACATTGGATTTCTTTTTGAGTGTGCCAAACTTGCTTGTTCTTTCCTTAGGGCCTTTGCACAGGAATTCTGTGCTCCAGATCCTCACTTGGTTGGCTCCTTCTTGTCATTTAGACTCAGCTGAAATATCATTTTAGAAGGGCCTTTCATGATGTCCAGCTGAAGGAGCATTATGTCATGTCCATGCACATGCTATAGCATTCTCAGTCACATTCTGTCTCACTTTTTATTTGCCATTTCACTTTTGAAATTATTTTATTTGTTTACTTATTTATTGTTTGTATTCCCCACCTCCACTAGAAAGTAAGTTCTAACGAATGGATGGGTGGATGAATGCCTAGATGGGGAGTAGATGGGAGCACTTCCCACCCCACATCTCAGCAAATGTCAAGATAAGAGGACTCAACTGAGAATTTACAACTCCCTTTTTTAAAAAGAACTGAAAGTCCTTTTCCACTATGAACAAATCTTCAGTTTCTTTAGTGAGCACCTCTGTAACGTAGGCAGTCATTTCATTTCCATTAAAAACTCACGAGCATGAGAAGGGCTGCTCAGCCCAACTTCTCTGTAGTCAGGTGTTTAATTACCTATGGCTACTGCCCCGTACCCCGCTCCTGCTTTCTGGCTCTGCCAACGCCAAATTTGGGGCCTCTCTGGGCCTCTTCTTGGAAGAACAGCTGCAGTTACCTCAGCTTCTTCTGCTATGGCCTAATCAAGTCCCGCTCTCAGTTTGACTTGGAGAAGTTTGTTAAAATCTCTTGTTCAGTGACTCTGCCAGCCATTCCTCCTACCCTCTTTGCTGTTTTCATCACAGATATAGATTTGTCTCCTTTTGTACCATTTTCTTATAATTTCAATAGGTTTTGTGGAAGAAAGAGGGGGTAGACTTGTTTGTTCAGTCTTTCATCTTCATTTGTTAAGTCTTTTGCCTGAGTTCTTTTATTACTGTGCTGTGGGGTGCATAGACCCTTCTCAAGTAGACTCAAGAGTTTTTGCGTTAATTAATAACTGTGTCTGGTGTTCTCACACAAGACTGATTTCAGGGAGAAAAATATTTTTAGGTCTTTCTCTAGAGAGTCAGGGATCATCTTGTGCTGCTTCTTCAGAGTACAACATGTGTCCCTTTCAGAGAGAGAAAGAAATTTTCATTCCTCTCCTGTATAGTTTCCTTTTTCAGCCTTGCCTTCTACTTTTCAGTAATGGAGAAACATTCATATCCAATGCTCTGGGTTTAATTTTGTAGGTCCTGGTAGAACAACCCTAGTGGATTTTAGGTCCAATTTGAGAGATTTAAGAGGTAGAGTTGAGAGAAGATGGAGAGTGATTGGATAAGTTTTTTTGTTACTGCATTTACTTTCAGGGTTTTGGGTGTTGTGTGAGGGAAGGAGTAAGGAGAAGTCATGGGTGACTTCTGGATTTCTTGCTTGGGAAACTGGGGGGACAATTATACCATCATGGGGATAGAGATTATAGTATAGGTTTGAGAGAGGGGTGGGCAGGAGAAATGATTTCAATTTTAGACATAAATTTTTTGCAGTACCTGCAGGTCACCCAAATGTAAATATGTAGTAGGCAGTGGGATATACAGACCTTGAGCTCAGGAGAGAGATCTGGGCTTGAGGAAGTTCTGGGAAGTGATGAGCATGGAAAGTGGTTAAAATTGTGAGTGAGGATGAGATTATGGAGGGAAGAGTGAATAAAGTAAAAAAAGAAATGGAGGGGAGTACAGAGTAGATCTGTCAAAGGAGACTTGGAAAGAAGTGACCAGAGAAGTGGGAAAAAGTTGAGGAAAATGTTGTGTCATGAAAATCATAGTAAGAGAACATTTCAGGAGGGAGGAGAAATGGTCAACAGTATCAAATGCTGTTAAATAGAAGAGGAAAATGTGTATATGATATGAACAGTTCTTAGCCCAGTACTAGTCATACAAGTATTCAGTAAGTATTTGTTATACAGAAAAATATTTGTTACATTTTACCCCAAAGAGTTGGTTGGCAATTTGGCAAAAGCAAGATTAGTGGGGTGGAAAGAGTATAAAATAGATTGCCTTGTCTTGCCTCCTGAATGTGAGGTAATGTGTTTTCTGGAGTAGTAGGCAACTCTTTCAATAAGCTTGTATGGAAAAGGAAAGAGAGGAGTGATAGTACCTAGAAGGGAACGTGAAAGCAGTAGAAGACCTGATGTGTTCAAACGTTGATGGAAAAATATTGAGAAGAGAGGGAGTCCATATATACAGAAGAGCAAGAAGGCAGCTGTCAGCAAACCAGGAAGAGGGCCCTCACCAGAAACCAAATCTCCCAGCACCTGGATCTTGGACTTCCAGCCTCCAGAACTGTGAGAAATAAATTTTTGTTGTTTAAGCCACCCAATCTGTGGCATTATTTTATTGCAGCCTGAGCAGACTAAGAAAAAGAGGCATTTTCTCTGTGGCTGATAGGGATACAAAGATGGATCTAGATGCAGTTGGGGGCTGTCGTGGAGGGGTAGGGATGGAGGTGAAGAGATTGAAGGGGGTCCTCCTGCTGACTTTTGTTGACTTGATTAAGTAGAAGACCACATGATCTGCTGAGAGTTAATTGAGAGGACATGGGTTAAGAGTTGTGGAATGGAGGAGCAAAATCACCAGGGAAATACTTGAGGTTTACTGGGCAGTTTGGCCCTGTAGAGGTTGGAGATTATCATATTTTAGTTGTTCCCTCAAACCTCACATATGTATCCTTTGGCCTGAGGGTTAGACCAGAATTGATAGATATCTGGGTTGATCCAAGGTCTGGGTGTTGCTGTGTGAATGAAATGGAAAAACATGGGAGGTAGGACACTTAGGCATTGGCAAGGAGATGGTAAGGTGATGGGCTATGGGCTTTAGGCTGGAGAAAGAAGAAATGGGAGGGAGGGTAAGAAGGGAAGATACATTCACTGTCTTCTAAATACAAGCATTTAGTGAATGCCTAGGAGGTGCCAAGCCTGGTTGTAGGCACTAGCTATATAGCAGACAACAAGACAGACAGCATCCCTTCTGGCATGGGGAAGGGAGACATGGACACTGAAGACAGTTACAGATTGTAGCTAGTGCTGTGAAGGAGCTAAACAGGATGCTGTGGTAGAGGTAACTCAGGAGGGCCTCACTTAGATAAGTGCTCAGGGAGGGCTTCCCCAGGAGGCCTTATTACTGAGATCTGAAGGGTGAGAGGGAGCCAGCCATGTGAAGATCTGGGAGAAGACGTTACAGAGAGAGGAAGACTTAAACAGATATCCAGAGGCTGGAGATAGTTTAACAAGAATGAAAAGGAGGCCAAGGTGAGCAGAGTTTGCAAAGGCAGACCTCAGCCACTGTTATTCAGGGCTTTGCAGAGCTTAGCAAGGAGTTTAGATTTCATTGTAAGTACAATGGGAAACTTTTAGATTGTATACAACCAAGGAGGGTTGTGATCCTACTAATGTTTTTGTAAGATTACTGGGTACATTGTCCAGAATGGAAGCATTGTTAAACAGTTATAATAGTAGTCCAGGTAAGAGCTGATGGGGATTTGGGTTTGGGGGTGACAGTGAACAAGTGAATGGATTTGAGATATATTTGGTCATAGAATCAATGGGATTTGACTATTAGCAAGTCCTATTGGCTCTACCCTTAAAATGTGTTTAGAGTCCTACCTCTTCTTACTATGTTCACAGCCCTCCCCTTGGTCTAAACCATCATCATCTCTTGGATTCTTATTATAACCTAACTGGACTTCCACTCTTGTCCCTTTGCATCCCCTCTTTGCACAGCAGCTAGAATGGAGCCTTTTAAGACATATGTTAGATAATGTTATTCTTTGGTTTAAAACCTTCTACTAACCTCTCATTTCACTCAGAATTTGAACTCTAAAAGTGGCCTGCAAGGCTCTACACATCAAGCCCACACTGCCGCTGTGTGTTCCCTGTGTTCCAGCCACACTGGCCTTCTTGCTGTTTGTTGAATGTGCCAAACTCATTCCCACCTCAGAACCTTTACACTTGCTGGAAACTCTCCCTGGAATGCTTGACTTCCAGAAAGCTTCAGGACTCGCTCCCTCACCTTCTTCAGTTTCTGCTTAAATGCCATCTTTGCCATCCTGCCTTTCCTGATTGCTTTATTTAAAATTGCATCTGCCTGTGCTACACTACACCATCATTCCCCAGCCTCCTTTGCTGCTTTATTTATTCTTCTTGAAATTTATCACCATTTGAAGGTCTACATATTTTATTTATTTGCTTATTTTCTGTCTCCTTTCATTAGAACATCATTTTCAGGAGGGCAAGAATTTTTTATCTGTTTTACTGTATCCCATAGAACAGTACCTGGTACACAGCAGCTGCTCAGTAACTATTTGAAAAATGAATTCTGAATAGATTGGATGTGGAAAAAAAAGAAATAGTATAATCAAGGAAAACCTAGGAGTGCACAGGTTTTTAATCTGATCAACTTGGTGGTGGTCATACTAGTTACTGAAAGGAGGATGACTGGGAGAGGACAGGTTTTATTGGTAAAGAAGGAGTTCTTGGGTCTTGTTAAGTTTGAGATACCTATTATACCTCCAGGTAGAGATTTCAGAAACACAATGGGATATGGGTCTGGAACTCAGGAGTGAGGCGTTTGGGAGTAATCAACATATATATAGAATTTAAGGCCATTGTATTGGATGAGATCATGAGTGTAGAGAGATAGAGGAGAGAGAAGATGAAGAATTGAATCCCAGTGGTCTCCAGTGTTGACAGGCTGGGTAGAGGAGAAGCATCCAATGGCTTCTGAGAAGGAGCAGCTTGGAAAGGTAAGAGTAAAACCAGGAGAGTATGATGTCCTGGAAGCTAAAAGAGGAAAGAATTTTAAAAGTAATGGGAATGGGCCGGCCTGGTGGCGCACTGGATAGTGCGCCGCTTGGGAAGTGCGGCAGCGCTCCCGCCCGAGGGTTCGGATCCCATATACAGACCGGTTCCCGCTCACTGGCTGAGCGAGGCGCGGGAGCAACGCCGAGGGTTGCAATCCCGTTGCCGGTCCCCGGTCCGGTACGGGGGCAACACTGAGGGTTGCGATCCGTTGCCGGACACGGAAAAAGACAAAAGACAAAAAAAAAAGTAATGGGAATGACCTGAGAAAGATAAGGACAAAAAAGTAGCAAGGACAGGTGAACTGGTGGTCTCAGTAAAAATAAAGAGGAAGTTTAGTGGGAATAATGATATGAGATAACTGGAGAGCAGTATATTCTAGTAAGAGAGATGCATATTTGAATTTTAGGTGGAATATGTCTAGATGAT
Source organism: Galeopterus variegatus (assembly GCF_000696425.1). Lineage (NCBI taxonomy): Eukaryota > Metazoa > Chordata > Mammalia > Dermoptera > Cynocephalidae > Galeopterus > Galeopterus variegatus. The sequence continues at coordinate 695,553 of NW_007726200.1, forward strand.
ATCAAGGTCTAGAGTTTGGCTATGACTTTGAGTTGCTTAATTACAGTGGAGAGACAGTATTTTGCTTTGGGAAGTTAAAACAACTGATAATCTAGAGTATTTGATGGGATGTTCACGTGGACTGAGATCATCTACATAGAGGGCTTGAGGTCCAGAGTAAGACTATAAAACTGAGCTTGAGGTCCAGAGTAAGAATATAGAACTGAGTGCCAAAATCTTCAGAGGGTCTGTTACTTGGTAGGAAACATGGTCAAAGGGTGGGAGCAGATGCTGGAGCATTATGGCATGAGCTTCTGAGGCACAGGAATTGTGTCAAGGCCTGAGCAATAATGATCTGAATGTGCTCTGGGGAACTAGGAGAAGCCAGCCCTACATCCTGCCTGGTCGACACAAGTTTTGTGTGGTAAATGAACGCTGCAAAAGAAGCAATGAACTCAGGCTAGTGTTCTGTAAACAATAGATGGATGTTTTGGGGAATGGTATATCATAGACTCAAGTTCCAGAAGGGTTCAGTGGAAAGAGTTGGAGAGGAAAGAGCACTGGAAGGCAAAGTGATTACAGAGCAGTGTGCGGATGGATATGAGAGGCTGGAGTACTGACATTCTGCCTGTTGCTGTGAAAAAATCTTCCATGATAGTTAATTTTCAGCATGACCGTTGTGAGATGCCTGTGAGAGTGAGTATTTGTTAACTGTGCCCCAGATAAAGAAATGAGTTAATCTCTTGAATAGAGTTATTTACCATTACCCATGTGAATGTGAAAGGGTGTCTGCCAAACACAGTGATTGTGGTTTTGGCAAGAAAAGTCCTTTCTGACAGTAATTGTTGGCCAGTATGTTTAGCTGCATGTTGAGGCCACTCCTGGAACAGGAGAGCAATGCCATGTCATCACAGAGTGAAGGATGCTTATCTCCTCTTCACTGTGGGCCTGCTTCCCAGGCATTCAAAATATGCATCAAATTGTTCATGTTTGTGCATGGTCTCAGGGCCAGGGTACAGCCCTATTTTAAGCTTCGTAAGATGAGAAAGAAATGTTTTACTCAAAGTGTTAGTGATCAGTTTTGAGGAATTTCTTTTACCCAAGACAACATAAGCTTCTTTTCTGCCCTTTTCTCCAACAACCTCACCTTGGGGTTCCTGAAACTGCATTTTACCGTAGAGTTTAGAGTGGGTAAACTTTCTCCATAATGACATAGGTAAAACAGTCATGCTATCAGATCTTTGATTTTGGGAAGAGATATTCTTATATGTCTTTAAGGTAAAGAATTGTCACTGAAGAAGAAAATCTTTGAAGATTTCTGAATTCTCATCAGGGTTGTGCTTGTTTTATCTTTAACTGGTTGAAGAACAAACAGAAGACGAAGTTTTTTACAGAAAATATTTTTGTTAGCATCTATGTAAACACAAAGCTTGTCTCATTCACTGACATTTTTAAGGAAACGTTCCCTCTCTGGAAATGAACTGAACATAATTTTGACAGGAAAAGTAGATAATTAGATAACCTTCTATCCCTTTGAGTCTTTGGGAGATGCAACACTGTCATTGGAAGATCATCATGCCTGCAACTGTTACTTCTCTCTTTAGTTTCCAATGATGAATTTATTGATATAATGTGTTCAGTTCAGTGAAGAGCTAGTTAACTGGTGATTTAACAATCTGTCCATGCAGATCATGTATTGACCATATTACTTTTCAGTAGTTGCAGCTTAATATTTGTCTTTGTATTAGTTCTGAAAATGACATTTTCTTATTAGTGTATGTTTAAGCCTCCAAAGACTGCATTTTATAGTAATCTGTGTAAATGGAACTCCCATGGGCCTTTGAGGATTCTGGTAAACAGTTCATTCTTTGCTTTTTCATGGCCCGTGGTGTCAGTAAAAATCACAGACAAAAGAATAGCAATACAATATAGAATGTCTTATCTATTTTCTATTTATGCCTTTATTTGAAACTATAATTAAATAATGTCAAACTTGCAACTATAAGAAAATAGTATCTGCTGTTCGAATATAATACAGGCCAAATTCTATAATATAATTAGGCCAAGCTTGCATTTACCTCAGTAGGAATCTGGCTGAGAATCTCTTTTAGTTACCTCTTCCTTAAAATATGTAAGAATTTTCCCATTGCTTTTCTCACTCAGGGAACAATACATGGATAGCTAAACTAATAAAATGTTTAAATAGGTACATATCAAGCTTGAAAGGTTTAAACTGTTGTTTTCATCCTGTGAGTCAGCTGAGAAAAAACATACAGACTATAGTTCTAAATTATGTCCATAGAGTATTTCAAATCTAGTGAATTAACTCTCCTTTTTTTTCCCATTTGAGCTCATAAATGTTAACCTCAGAAGTGCTTCAAATTCTTCTATTGAAATAAACTTGAACTGACAATAGCCAGATGATTGTAAAATTGAAACTGAAATTCTATCCTTGGCCCATCCCATGTTCTTCCCCATAGGTATTAGAGGAATCATAGGAGAGTTAGTGTGTTCATTCTACACAAACTATAATATTTGGGCAAAACAGGGCATATATATTTCTTGCTGCCAGGAGAAAGCAATTACCAGTGTGGAGAAGATAGCAGGCAATAAATAAACAGAAGTATGCTAGATAGAGAGTGAGCTTAAAGATTTATTTAGAATGACTTAGCTTATAGAAAACAGGCCTGTATATTTATCATATGCTTTCATTCAAGTTTGATATGGGAACTGTGGTCTTTTCTTAATAGAAAGGCTAATTATGTCACAGAGCCATTTTTTTGTACATTATTTTAAAATAAATAAACAAATTGAGATATGCTATATTATGCAACTAAAAACAAAAAGGAAACTAGTTGCATATAGCAAAACAAATACACACTTTGAAAATGCAGTATACCTGTGTCAACATTATGTGAGGATAATGGCCCCCATATGGTATCAGGTGGGAGTTGTATGTGCATGTGAGCTAAGTGTTATCCCTGGCTTGCTGATAAGAAAAATGCACTCACCCAGAGCTAAGACATTCCACTGTCCGTAGATGTAAGGCCAGACCTATCTGATCGCAAAGGTGGCAGTGCTCTTGACTTCTCTAATGTGCCTTCTTTCCCATGATGAACACTTCCCTATATATATTCTCTTTTATTTTGAAAACAGTATGCTATCTGGAGAAAAAGCAAGAAGGAATTTTTATGACAGAAATTTTTTCTTGTTAGGTAGTCTTATCTAAGCCTAACATCAACCCCAACACTAAGGGTTAGACAGGGAAGAAACTTACCTCATAGTTGGTTTAACTCTGAGTGCAATATAGTTGGTTATGGTTGGTTATAGCTGTCTTAATCTGAGCAGCAGTCAGGGTGAACTAGTACTTCATATAATTTCTCATACTGCATCTCTCAGTGAACTACTCTGGAACTCAAGTGGAGAATTAAAAAGTGGGACTCTAAGCTGTGAGAGAGTAATTCCTGTGAGATTAGTAATTACTATCTTGATATCATTATAGAATTCAAGGACCATGTATTAAAATCTGTTAGATCAAAATATTTGGGGAAAATTTGCTAAATATTGTTTAGTCAGAGATACCTTTTTCCAGGCTCTAGCAACACTTTAAGAAGCTATAGAGTCAATCCCACAAAGGGAAGAAATAATGTTGCCTCAAAAGGCAATTAGGAGGGCCGGCCCGGTGGCGCACTGGATAGTGCACCGCTTGGGAAGCGCGGCGGCGCTCCCGTCCGAGGGTTCGGATCCCACGTACAGACCGGTTCCCGCTCACTGGCTGAGCGAGGCGCGGGAGCAACGCCGGGAGTTGCGATCCCGTTGCCTGTCCCTGGTCCGG